>NC_041230.1:14214521-14315532 GCF_002837175.3 Physeter macrocephalus
CCGGTCCGGGAGGATCCCACATGCCGCGGAGCGGCTGGGCCCGTGAGCCATGGCCGCTGAGCCTGCGCGTCCGGAGCCTGCGCTCCGCAACGGGAGAGGCCACAACAGTGAGAGGCCCGTGTACCGAAAAAAAAAAAAAAAAAAAAAAAAGCCACATGAACAAGTATAACCCCCATTTTACAGATGAGGAAACAGACTTAGAGAGGCTGAATAACTTACCCAAGGCCACACTGCTAGGAAGTGGTGGAGTCAGATTCAGGTCTAAATCAAAGGACGTGCTCTCCACCACTCCTCCTGTTGAGCCCTGCAATTAACCCTGCCTGTGACTGAGGAAGCCACATGCCAGGCACACGCCAGCACAGACCTGTGTTGGTCAGCGGGGAGGGGGTCAGGGCTGCTCTGCCGCCCTCGGGAGCCCTCTCTAAGCCACACCCTGCCTGCAGCACTGGCCTACTGGCTCCCAAGCAGACATTAGCCTTGGTGAGAGCTGGAGGGACAGCGAGAGCAAGGAAGGTCCCAAGAGGGCCCTCGGCTCATGCGTGAAAGCGTCTGTAACTACATGTGTGCACACACGTGTGAGCATGCAGACGTCTCTGTGACTCCGTCCTGTGGATGGAGCGGGTGAAGGGCCGGGTATGTGTGCCTGGGTGAGCGTGCGTAAGTGGACGTGTGTGTGTGTGAGTGGATGCGTGTGCCTGCCCATGTGTGGCGGTTCCAGAACCTCCCACCCCTCTGCCCTGTGACCACCAGCTGGGAGCAGTCCAGCTGCAGCCCAGGCCGTTCCCAGCTCCTGGCCACCAGGACACAGACCACAGCAGCCCTGGCTCCCAGCTCAGCGGTGCTCCCGCACCCCCAGCTGCTGCCTGGGGTCAGGCCTCCTTCCTGGCAGAGGAGAACAAGGCTCCCTTTTCTGCAGGGCCCGGAGGGAAGGTGGCGGGAGGGTGGGCTGCGGGGGGCAGTGCTCAGGGGTGGCAGCGCAGAAAGGCCATCTGCCATCTGTGCTGCGCCTCCCGCTCTCCCCACTCCGTCCCTTTCCGCCTCAGGGTGCGTCACTCTGGCGACCCCTGGGAACTGGAAGCTAATTTTGCACGATCATTAGCGATGGAAAGACCTCAGGTTCTGCCTTTAATTAAAGTCAAACGTGGGGCTGAGGAGAAGCGCTGCATGCAGGCATCCTCTTCTCACTTGTAAAAGCCATACGCAAATAATTAAGCCAGGCATGGAAGCCATAATTAAAAATTTCACAAACCCCCTCATTAGCTGAGCAGCCTGCACAGAGAAGTGGAACCGAGCTCCTCCCTCATGTCGGTAGCAGCTCCTACAGATGGTTAATTGGGGCTGGGGGAGGGGGCAGGCTGCACCCTAGTTGACCGTGCACCTGGCAATGAGCTGACAAGACTCCTGACCTCTCAGGCCAGCAGTGATGACCTCTCACCTCTATCTAGGAAGCTTCTAGCCAAGGGCTAGGGCTCCCAAAGGGGTGGATCCATGTCCATCCCCCCACCCCCCCACCCACAGGTCAAGGAGGACCACAGCACAGGACCCTGGTCCCAAATCTCACAGTCTCCCTGGCTCGAGTCCCATCTGTGCAGGGCGAGATGCACTGATGGAGTGGGAGAAGGGTCTCAGCTAGAGATTAGAGTTGGCACCAGTTGGACATCCTCAAGCCCCACCCCCACCCCCCAGTGTGCCCAGGAGGGAAGCAGGACCCTCGGATGGAGGCAGGCTCAGCAGATCCCTTCTCTCTCCCAGCAACTGTGTGTCCTGAGGCCCTTCAACTCCTGCCATGCACACAGATATCCCCAGGCCTGGTGGCCGCTGTGCAGCAAGTGACCCACCTGAAGACAAAGGCCCTAGACAGGATACCTCCACACACCCGAGAAACATTCCATCAGCCCCAGCTTCAGTCAGCTTTCAGACAGCTGTGAGTGGGGTGGCATGGAAGCCTCGCTGTTCCAGACATTCTCTGGCCCCCTCTCCCCCCGCCCGAGTCTCAGCCCCTGTAGACATCTGGTCCACCTCTTGTCCTGAATCGATCCTGCCCTGCCGGTCACCGCAAGCATAATCTCCACGTGGCCTCTAACACTGCCAAATGAATATTCACTTGTCCCGATCGCCGCCACTTGTTTTCCGTCTGGCCTGATCAATGGCGCTCCTCTGAAGGAACTGTTCTCGCCAGAAGCATTGATCGACATCTGGGAAGCTGCCCGGTGTGCATGGGGAAAAGATGTGTCCTCCCGGCCATGACCAGCTCACCTCACCTGCAGACCACTGGCCCTAGGCTGGGCCAGGGCATCCACACAGCCAAAATTGGCTCTCAGCAACTGGCTCTCCTTTTGTGGATTTGGGGATCTTATGGGGCCACAGGAAGTCATGGAGCTGAGATCTGAGTTCTGTCCTGCTCAGGTCAGTCTCTACCCAGAGGAGCTCCCATCTGAGCTTTCTACCAGGTCCCCAGGCTGAGCCCTTTCCACCTTCCTCGTGGTTCAGGAAATGTCATTTCTCTTCTGTCTCTTCTCTGGCAAACAGAAGGGATGCGAGCCCTTCTGCCAAGGGTCATCAGACACATCCCTCACCGCCCTCCCCCCCACCCTGCCCCCAGCATCCTGTTCTCGGAAGCTGACCCAGGGCAGCTGTGCTCTTGTTCCTCATCTGTTCTCAACATGTTTTGACGGTCAGCTCTGCAAGTCAGCTCAGGGATCCCTTCGTTTCATTCACCCTCCAAGCCAAGCTGCCCTGACGGTCAGAGCCCTCGCCCCACTTTCTCTTACTGTCCCCCCAACATTTCCTGGTTACAAACGCAACTGCCTAAGAACCTGCACTTTCAGCCAATGACACAGGATAGTACACAAAAGTGAGCCAATACATTTGGGTGGGGAAGGGGACTGTCCTACTGATACAAACCATATATAAATCTTACTTTTTGACCCAATTTGATTTTTTAAAAATAAATTTATTTATTTATTTTTGGGCTGCATTGGGTCTTCGTTGCTGCACGCGGGCTTCCTCTAGTTGCGGCGAGCAGGGGCTACTCTTTGTTTTGGTGCACAGGCTTCTCATTGCGGTGACTTCTCTTGTTGCGGAGCACGGGCTCTAGGCTCACAGGCTTCAGTAGTTGTGGCTTGCGGGCTCTAGAGCGCAGGCTCAGTACTTGTGGCGCACAGGCTTAGTTGATCCGCGGCATGTGGGATCTTCCCCGACCAGGGCTCAAACCCGTGTCCCCTTCATTGGCAGGTGGATTCTTAACCACTGTGCCACCAGGGAAGTCCCTCCCAGTTTGATTCTTTAAAATTCATTGTGAAACATTTCAGATAGACAAAAAAATATTAAAATAATATAAAGAACAACCAGTGCACTTACCCTTAGCTTAAAGAATAAAACAATTACCAATATTTGGAGTCTCTTTTGTACCCCTTCCTACTACTTAACCCCTCCCTCCCCCCTAGAGGTAACCACATGTGTTAAATATTTAATGAGCACCTACTATATGCCTGGCACTGTTCTAGGCAATTAGGATCTATTGGTGAACAAAACAAACAAAGATCCTGCCCTTGTAGAATTATATTCCAACCAGGAGAGAGATAGTGCTACAAACATGATAAATGAGTAAATTACAAATAACACTAGAGGGTGATAAACACTATGCGGAAAAGAATAACAGCTGGGTGATAGGGATGGGAGAGCTGGAGGCTAGAGGCAGTCTCAAGACCTAAGCATGTGGGAGGAGGCCTCATTGAGAAGTGACATTTGAACCATGTGGATATCTAGGGAACAGCCTGTGCAAAGGCCCTGGAGTGGGAGCATTCCTGACTCCCAGTATGTTGCGAAGAAGTGAACATAAGGAAGATGAAATGAGATAAGGTAAAAGAAGTAAGGAGGGGCCAATCATGTGGGCTGCTGAAAGGATGTTGGCTTTGACTCTGAGTGAGATGGGGGACAGTGGAAGGATATTATGACTTGGATTTCAGCAGGACCCCTCTGGCCATGTAGATAGGCAAGGGCAGAAGCAGGCAGGTCAGGGAACAGGCAACCATAATAATCCAGGTGAGAAATTTCAGCTATAACATGAAAATCTGCGTCTGCCATTCTCATGAGAATTGGCACTCTTAGAAGAGGGCTTTATTATGATGTTGAAAATTATATGTTTTTACTTTGATGCTCTGATATCAATGTGTATCTCAGGTCCACTTGCTGAGCTTTTCTCATGTAAATATTCTGGATCCTGAGAAAACTGTAAGTTACTCTTTATGTCAAGCCTGGCCCTCCCAGCTGGTTTTCATACCTAGAAGTGCAGGAAACTCAGTTACCTGGTATATGTGAATGAAATGGAAATGAGATAATGAGACACATAGTGATGACTGGAAGGAGGGCGCTGGAGTGGCCAGGCTGCTTGGGTCCAAATCCCAGCTCCATCACTTACCAACTGTGTAGCCCTGAGCAAGTGACTTAAGCTCTATGTGCCTCGGTTTTCTCATCTGCAAAATGGGGGTAATAATGGTTACCTCCCAAAGTTGTTATAAGGACTAAATGGGAAGTGCCTGGCACACAGGGAGTCCTCTATCATGTTAGCGGCTGCTTTGGGGGAAGATGAACAGGGCTCCCCAAAGTGTTCTTCTCTCAGGCAAATCCAACAACCTGGACCTGGAGAAACAACTCCCTCTAGCAAAGCCTGAATGACAGCAAGAAATGGGAGTTGTGGAAGCTTCCAACAGGGGTCTCCAAGAAATGTCTCAGGGACTCAGGCTAATAGGCAGACCCACAGAAAAATGTGATGCTCCTGGAAAGGGTTTCCATGAAACCGGCCCTTGAGCACTTCATCAAGAAGGGAAAATGAGCAGCCGTTCCAAGCACTATGCCTCTGCCGCCAGCACTGGCCTTGGGCTACCTCGACTGAGTGTGTCATGACGAGCAATGGGGTTGGTATTTATTTCAAAGTACGGTGTTTTCTGCAAAACTACTTCTATCATGTCTGCTGAGTATGCCAAACACTTCAGAATGACCAGTTTCGAAAGTTTGATGCAGTTGGTCTTTTCCCTGATGATTAAAAACATGGTAACAGTCTACCTTCAGCCTGTTTACTCACCAAGCATTTTTGACAATTTCAGTTCAGACCAAGAGAACCCAGTCTGCAATCCAAATTCAGGGCATTAAGAGAACAGCATGGCATCCAATGCATTGGGTTTGGGTGGGTGTTTTTGGTTGTTGTGAGGTGTTTTGTTTTTTTTTTTGTTTTTACATAATTATTTTACTAGCAAGGTTGAAGTCTTCTAAAAACACAACTGGCAAACGCTGAAGCTTGGCAGGGAATGATGGAGTATACTCTGAAAATATTTGTGAGGTTTTCCCTTGTATTCACACACACACACACACACACACACACACACACACACACACACAGTCCTTGTCTTGAATTTGGCATTGCAAAAACACCCTTAATGGAAATCTAATATTATTTTCCAATTCAGCTCATTTACTTCGAAGAAATTTGACTCCAGTTCAGAGACATAATCAATTCTATTGGTAGTCTCCAAGGCTTAGGAAAACAGCATTTCCTCTCTGATCGCCTCCTGAGCCATGGATCACACACACCTAGGTAGCTATGCATGGTTTCCTTTATCACCCATTCATCACAGCTAATAGCCAAATAATAGATCTGACCTTTTGCAAAACTTTTAGCCTGCCACCCTCGTAATGAATTCCTCGGGGCTATGTTCTCCGTTTCTTCACTAAGACAAGGTCTGGCTGCCGTCAATGCAGTTTTCATGGGAATTTCCAGTAAGGTGAGAATCTGTATCCTTTAGGATTGCAAAGAGTTTTGCACAGACTGGTGACAAGGTCCTGATGGTGCCAGTTTCTTTCATGTGAAGTAGAGAATGACGTTTTGCAGGTAAAAAAAAATTAGACCCACGGGTTTTAGAATAAATTTCATGTGATCTTGGTCCAACATATTTTAAGATATGAGGGTGGTTTGGCACTGACTGCCCAGATTTTCCAATGCCTCAAGGAAGGTGACCCCATCTTTGCAAGAGACAGAAATCTACCCTTGATATCAGCCTCATGTGTGTGTCATCATCGTCAGCTACCTCGAAAGGGACAAAGAAAGTAAAACCTGAATCCTGACGCTCAGCTTGATTTGCAGATGGCAGTGGGACCTCCATGGCCAGCAGCCAGAGGGTAGTGGGGCAGGCCCGGCATCCATCCTCACCCAGGCTCCAAGAAGCAGGAACGCAGCTGCGGGTTTGTTTCACATAGAAAGTCGTGAGCACAGTGTACTGGCGCCTGCGGTGATGGAAATGATCTTACTTTGATTTCCAGCTTGCGTAGTGTTAGGACCAACTTCAGCTCTTGGAAAGGATAAAACTGAAGATGTAACAAGCTCACAGTCCCTTTTCTGTGCTACTCTCTAGTAAACACAAAAATCAAACTTTCCCTCAAAGCATATCCTCACTTTAAAACAGAAAACGCTTCTGTTTATGACATGTAATGGGAACCACAGTGCACGCAGCAACATAAGCACACAATGACAGTCCACGATACACGCAAGTGTCACAGAGCAAAATCTCTTTTGTTCGAAATTCTGCAGAGCCCCACCCACCAGAAGATTGTGAAAAGCCTTCTTTTCTATAGCTTATGAAAATTATAATTTTATGAATTTATAAAATCATAAATTTTATAAATTTATGATTATGAAAATATAATTTTATACTTTGAACCCTCCCCACAAAACACCTCTCGAATTATGAAATATGCTTTTTCGAGCATTTCAAATCCTCCTCTCCCTCCCCAGATACTGATACACCTGCCTGAGCTTCACCTGCCTGTCCGTCTTCCTCCCATCTCCCTGGAGAAGTGCTGCTATCCACGACCACCTCTGGGGAAGGTGGTGAAACGACGCCACTTGTTTTCCAAGCCCTAATCGCTAAGAGACTTTCTTTCCCTCCCCACAAAGCCACAGCACCTCTTCCCCTCTTGGTTAGGACCAAGCCCCAACACTCAGCACGGTGGAGGGTGGAGTTCCCCGAGGCTGTGTGTCCTCCCACCCTATGATGAAGACCAGTGAAGGTTCTCAAAAGGAAGGCAGGGGTCTAAGCAGCATGCCTAGCATGGAAAACCCAGGGTCCCCAAGCTCTAAGCCTCTATCTATCCCCTGGCAACAATCACTCAGATGCAGTTTAGTTAATTCCCCTCCACACCATCTCTGGGCATGACTCAGCACTCATGGCAGCCTTCCTGCATACAATAGCAGAGGGCGCAGAGTGGTGGGCATGAAGGGACCTCAGAATCATCCTTTCTCAAGCAGAGACAATTAAAAACCAAGCGTCAGATTTGCTCTCTGACATGTGCAGGGTTATGGTCACTCTCATTCTTTCCCTCAGGCCCTGTTGTTTTAGGATGATATGAAGTAACTCTAAAAATGGCCAATATTTCTCCCCCGACACAAAGGCATACATCACTACATCTTTGGTGCTTTCTCTGTGGTATCGATTCTTCTCAGATCGAAGGCAGATGGTTCCGATATGGCATCATCTAATACTCCCCCAGCTTGATTTATGGATTTCTTTGTGCATTACCTGAACATAAACCAGTCTTGCGTTATTTCTTGCACACTTGTCAAATTAAGGTAAGATATTCTTGTTGACCTTTAAACCTAAAAAAGTTAAATGTGCCTGAGACATTTTCCAGCACGCATAAAAATAAGCTGGGTCCTCAGATGCCAATTAAGAGGATGTAATTATGAAGGGGATCGTTGTCTGTGCTTCGGGTGATGATTTAATTTTAGTTTTAATGTGTTCACTCAATGGAGGAAAAGAAAATAAGGTGGTTACGAATAACCTCGTGAAAGAGACGAGAACAATTTGGCACAATCTGTCCCTTAATTTACCAAAATGGGAAGGAGCTGGGGGAGCTTGGCACCCCAGCCTTCCAGAAGGAAGGAACGCTTCTTGAAAGGTGCAGAGAGAAGCAGCAGTGGCAAGAACCAAAATAGAGACAAGGAGGCCGTTTGCTGTGATGTTACCAAACAGAGTCAGCACCAGCCTTCAGGCTGTGCGAGGGTGTGAATTGGATCTAACTTTCAGCAGGGGAGGAAATTCCGTTTGGGCGCTGCCTTAAGGCTTTTTCTCCTACGCTGTTTTTCCCTCTGTCCTTCCCACAACCAGGCCCAGACCCAGGAAAAGGGTCTCTGGGCAACAACCACATGGGGCTGACTTTTGTCTGCCAGATAAAATGAATGCACCGTTCACCCTCCTTCTACAAACCCTACTCTTCAAGGCTAAACGATGTTGGCTGCACCTACGTGGTCTAGCCTTGGTATGTACAAACCTAGGAGCGCACACTCGTGCACACACACACACCTGTAACCACATAGGGCCTAGCCTATGAGGCTGGCTTTGGCATGCCTGAGGTCCCTTTCAGAAAAATACCCACTTTAATCACTTACGAAGATAGTATGAAGGTTAAAAGACAAGAGTAGTAAAAATAACTATGATTACCACAATTAGGTAAGGGATACACCAGATAAAAAGATGTAAAATGTGACATCAAAAACATAAAACATGGGGGATGGGGAGGTAATCATGTTGAGCTTTACAATGGGATCAAAATTAAGTTGTTGTCAACTTAAAATAGACCGTTATAGATATAAGTTGTTATGTGTAAGCCTCATGGTAACCACAAAGCAAAAACCTATAGTAAATACACAAAGAGGAAGAGAAAGGAATATAAGCATACCTGTAAAGAAAGACATCAAATCACAAATGAAGAAAGCAAGAGAAGATAGGAGCAGAGAGGAGCTATAAAAACAGCCAGAAAACGATTAATAAGCACATACCTATCAATAATTGCTTTAAATGTAGATGGACCAAATTCTCCAATCATAGAAAGGTGATAGATTAAAAAAAACAAGACCCTATGCTGCCTACAAGAGACTCACAAGAACACACACAGACTGAAAGTGAAGGGTGGAAAAAGATATTCCATACAAATGGAAACCAGAAGAAAGCTGGAGTAGCTATACTTATATCAGACAAAATAGACTTTAAAACAAAGACGGTAATAAGAGACAAAGAAGGGCATTACAGACAAAGGGGTCAATCAAACAAGAGACGTAACATTTGTAAACATGAATGCACCCAACATGGAAGCAGCTAAATATATAAAGCAAATATTAACAGACCTAAAGAGAGAAATAGACAGCAATACAATAGTAGTAGGGGACTTCAACACCCTACTTTCGTCAACAGATAGATCATCCAGACAGTAAATCAATAAGGAAAGATTTGCCTTAAATGACACATTAGATTATATGGACTTTGTTAAGTATGCTTACAGAACATTCCACCCAAAAGCAACAGATTACACATTCTTCTCAAGTGCTTATGCAAATTTTCCAAGATAGATCATATGTTGGGCCACAAAACAAGTCTTAATAAAAATAAGAGGGCAGCTTCCCTGATGGCGCAGTGGTTGAGAGTCTGCCTGCTGATGCAGGGGACAAGGGTTCGTGCCCCGGTCCGGGAGGATCCCACATGCCACGGAGCAGCTGGGCCCGTGAGCCATGGCCGCTGAACCTGCGCATCCAGAGCCTGTGCTCCGCAACGGGAGAGGCCACAACAGTGAGAGGCCTGCGTACCGTAAAAAAAAAAAAGAGAGAGAGAGGATTAAAATCATATCAAGTATCTTTTCTCACCATCATGGTATGAAAATAGAAATTCATTACATGAAGAAAACTGAAAAATTCACAAATGTGTGAAGATTAAACAACATGCTACTGAACAACCAAAGGGTCAAAGAAAAACATCAAAAAGAAATAAAAAATACTTGAGACAAATGAAAATGAAAATGTAACATATCAAAATTTATGGGATGCCCAAAAACAGTTCTAAGAGGGAAGTTCATAGCAATAAATGCCTACTCAAGAATAAAGAAAAGTCTCAAATAAGCAACCTAACTTCACAACTCAAGGAACTAGAAAAAGAACAAATGAAACCCAAAATTAGTAGAAGGAAGGAAATAGGAAAGATTAGAGCAGAAATAAATGAAATAGAGACTAAAAAGACAATAGAAAAGATCAGTGAAACTAAGAGCTATTTCTATGAAAAGATAAACAAAATTGACAAACCTTTAGCTAGATTTACCAAGAAAAAAAGAGAGAAGCCTCAAATAAATAAAATCAGAAATGAAAGAGGAAACATTTCAACTGATACCACAGAAATACAAAGGGTCAGAAGAGACTATTATGAACAATTACACATCAACAAATTTGACAACCTAGGAAAAAAATGGATAAATTTCTAGAAATATACAACCTATCAAGACTGAATCATGATGAAATAGAAAACCTGAACAGATTAATTATTAGTAAGGAGATTGAATCAGTAATCAAAAACCTCCTGACAAACGAGAGTCCAGGACAAGACACCCTCACTGGTGAATTCTACCAAATATTCAAAGAAGAATTAATACCAATCCTTCTCAAACTCTTCCAAAAGACAGAAGAGGAAGGAACTCTTCCAAACTCATTTTACAAGGCCAGCATTACCCTGAAACAAAAACCAGACACGGATGCCACAAGAAAAAAAAACTACAGGCCAATATCTCTGATGAACATAGATGCAAATATCCTCAACAAAACATTAGCATACCAAATTCAACAATACATTAAAAGAATCATATACCATAATCAAATGGGGTTTATTCCAGGGATGCAAGGATGTTTCAACATCTGCAAATTAGTGTGATATACCACATTAACAAAATTAAGGATAAAAATCATATGATCATCTCAATAGATGAAAAAGCATTTGACAAAATTCAGCATCCATTTATGACAAAAACATTCAACAAAGTAAGTATAGAGGGAACATACCTCAACATAATAAAGGCCATATATGACAAGTCCACAGCTAACATCATACTTAATGGTGAAAAGCTGAAAGCTTTTCCTCTAAGATCAGGAAAAAGACAAGGATGCCCATTCTCGCTACTTTTATTCAACATAGTATTAAGTCCTAGCCACAGCAATTAGGCAAGAAAAATAAATAAATAAAAGGCATCCAAACTGGAAAGGAAGAAGTAAAACTGTCACTATTTACAGATGACATATTACATAGAAAACCCTAAAGACCCCATCAAAAAACTGTTGGAACTAATAAACAAGTTCAGCAGAGTTGCAGAATACAAAATCAATAAGCAAAAATCTGTTGCATTTCTATACACTAATAATGAACAATCAGAAAGAGAAATTAAGGAAAACAATCCTATACAAATACATCAAAAATAGAATAAAAATAAATTTCATCAAAGAGGTGAAAGACCTATATATTGAAAACTTGTAAGATATTAATGAAAGAAATTGAAAAAGACAGGGAAAAATGGAAAGCTATACCATGTTCACGTACTGGAAGAATTAATATTGTTAAAATACTACCCAAAGCAATCTACAGATTCCAGGCAATCCCTATTAAAATCCCAATGACACTTTTTCACAGAAATAGAATAATCCTAAAATTTGTATGGCACCATAAAAGACAACAAATAGACAAAGCAATCTTAAGAAAGCAGAGCAAAGCTGGAGGCACCATGAGCCCTGATTTCAAGCTATATTACAAAGCTATAGTAATTAAAACAGTGTGGGGTTGGCAGAAGAACAGACACATGGATCAATGGAACAGAATAGAGAGCCCAGAAATAAACCCATGCATACTTGGTCAATTAATTTATTACAAAGAAGCCAAGAATATATAATGGGGAAAGGAGAGTCTCTTCAGTAAATGGTGTTGAGAAAACCGGACAGCCACACGTAAAAAAAATGAAACTGGACCACTGTCTTACACCATATACAAAAATTAACTCAAAATGGATTAAAGACCATAAGACCTAAAACCATAAAACTAGAAGAAAACATAAGTTGTCAGCTCCTTGACATAGGTCTTGGCAATGATTTTTTGAATCTGACACTGAAAGCCAAAGCAACAAAAGTAAAATCACAGGGAAGGGTAAGCTGTGACAAAGTGAGAGAGCGGCATGGACATATATACACTACCAAACGTAGGGTGGATAGCTAGTGGGAAGCAGCCGCATGGCACAGGGAGATCAGCTCGGTGATTTGTGACCACCTAGAGGGGTGGGATAGGGAGGGTGGGAGGAAGGGAGATGCAAGAGGGAAGAGATATGGGAACAGATGTCTGTATAGCTGATTCACTTTGTTGTAAAGCAGAAACTAACACACCATTGTAAAGCAATTATACTCCAATAAAGATGTTAAAAAAAAAAAGTAAAATCACAAGTACAGATAACAGATTGGTGGTTGCCAGAGGCAGGGGCTGGGGGGGTGGGAGAAACAGTGAACTGTTTTGTGGGGCTTTTCTTTTTTTAGTTTAAATAAATTGAATTTTAAAAATACCCACTTAGGGACTTCCCTGGTGGTGCAGTGGTTAGGAATCTGCCTGCCAATGCAGGGGACACGGGTTCGAGCCCTGGTCCGGGAAGATCCCACATGCCGCGGAGCAACTAAGCCCTTGCACCACAACTACTGAGCCTGTGCTCTAGAGCCCGCGAGCCAGAACTACTGAGCCTGCACACCTAGAGCCCGTGCTGTGCAACGAGAAGTCACTGCAATGAGAAGCCTGCGCACCGCAATGAAGAATAACCCCCACTCGCTGCAACTAGAGAAAGCCCACGTGCAGCAACAAAGACCCAACACAGCCAAAAATAAATAAATTTATAAAAAAAAAATACCCACTTTACAACCAACCTCTAATTAAATCTATCCCCAAAGCTCACTAAGATAACAAAGGGATCCCATTGGTAACGCCCAGCTGCCTGTTAGAGCCCTCTGTCCCCATCCTGCTTCGGTATCTTGCGTGTATGCACACCAGCTGTCCCTGTCCCTCTCCTGCCTCTGCCCAAGTGCCCCAAACCCCTTCTCTCCTCACACCCTGCTCTGAGCTCCATAGCCCACCCAGCCCCTCTCATCTTCCACTCCCTTCTTTTCTTTGCTGTGGTAACTCTGCAATTTCCTGGGTAACCCTGTTCCCTCTTCCCTCCAGGACCAATGGGATCTTTCTTCTTCTCATTACCCTGGCTACACAAAGGCATGGGAAACACCAGGAAGACAGAATTCTCCTTATGAGGCTGGGAGGAGGGGATGCTGAAGTGCTCGCCTGTTAGAGATTGTTTCCCAGCCACACGCCTATGCAGGCGTCTGCATGTGTATGCGCGGGGACACACACACATACACGTGCTCACTTACCATGAAGAAGAGGAGACCCACATACTCTTGGGTCCCATGGGGTGTACCTTACACCCAGTCCCAGAAACAAGTGCTCAGTCCCAGAAACACGTGCTCCATTTTAAGCCACGTGTCTAATTAACGTGGCCTACGTATCTGGGCGCTAATAGGTCCTTCCTGTCCTAGAGCCTATGGTGCTTAACCTCAGCCCCCTGGCCCAGGAGAAAGCCGGGTGAGGCAGAGGGGCTCTGACGCCCCAGCCAGGAGGGCTGAGGGTGGTCCAGGGGCTCATCTGCCCCAATCTGACCCTGTCCACCACCTCCCCAGGGCTGGGTAGGCCACTCAGAGTCCTCTTCAGGCAAACCAAGCTTACTGAGTGCAACCGTGTGCAAGTTCAGGCCCCTCCCAGACCAGCACAGGGTCGGGAAGCACCTCTCAGAGGGCCTGCTTCCCCCAGAGCCACAGAGGAGAAGTCCTGCCTCTCCTTCCTGGGCTCTGGCAGCCTAGCTTCACCCTGGAAGAGGCTGTAGGACAGTGCTTAAGAAAAGCAATGTTTTTTTTTCTTTTTCCTTCAGTTTTGCAGATCCCCAAACAATTCTTTCGATAGGATGGTTCTGATTAGATGCCTAAAATATTTCCATTTGACATTTTTCTCTACTTTCATACCCATCTGTGTCTTAAACCCCTAAGAGTCAGCCATCTACGGCTCACAGGCCAAAACCCACCGGCAACCTGTTTCCATAAATAAAGTTTTACTGGGACACAGACATGCTCATTTGTTTTCCTATTATCTATGGCTGCTTCATGTTACGATTGCAGAGTTGAACGGTTTCAGCAGAGACCTTTCGGCCCGCAGAGCCTAAAATATTTGCTATCTGGCCCTTTAAGAAAAAGTCTGCTGACCTCTGACCTGAACTGCAAATATACTTCACTTATAAGTCAGCAGTCAAGTAAACTTTGGGGATGTCCAATAAACTTTGAGTAAGCCATTCAACACCATCACTCAAAGATATAAAAATGAAAATCCCAGAAGCTCAAGGTAAACCATATAGAATCTCAATTCTAAGTCCATACATCTCTTAAAATGACACATACACACAGGAATATATTCTCATAGGAAAAAACTTTAAACAGTACAATTAAAGATCCCTTTGAAAGTCACCCCAATCCAATCCACTCCACACTGGGATAATTTGGCATAATTCCTTCCAGACTTCTTTCTAGCTATGTATTTACAATTATGTAAATAGAGAATATACAGATGTGGCTTTTTTTTACATGCACATATTTTTTAGCCATAAATGGTATATAAGTACATATTGTTCACAGTCTGCTTTTTAACTTAACGATACATTTTGGACATTTTTCCGAGGCAGTATATACACGCTTTTTAACCATCTAGAATATTTGAAGGTTGGGTGTTGCAAACTCTAATCTCAATGCACACAAACATCTGTAGTGGCCGCTGAGCTTAGCATAACCAGCTATCCTTCTTCCCAGGAAAGAGGAGCCAACGTCCTCGGGTCACGTCAGAAAGCAGCCTTTCAGTTGATGCACTGCAGGCCCCTGGCGCACACCACCCCCCCCATCTATTTGAAGGCACTCCCCACCCCCGGAGGCCCTGGTCCTTGTCTACAACTTGTGCCCCCTCGAGGAGTCTTTGCATGACCCTCAGCCCCTCCTGGCAGAGTCCCTAAGAACCATGACTCCAAAAACACCGCTCGAACGAGCTATTTGAAAGGAGAATCACTGTGAATTTAAATGACTTTCTCAGAAGCTTGACTTTTAAAAAAGGAAGATGAATCTGGCCCTTGCAAATAAAAAACAGATTGAGAAGCTGAGCTTCGCGGAGTGACTTAAACAGGCATTCAGAGCTGGCACCCACTGGGAACAGTGCAGCAAAGGCGGGTGTTGGGAACGGGCAGAGCCTGGAACTTGACTCATGAGCACCTCCCCCTGCCTTTGTATCTCCTCCTCTTTGCCCCCTGCCTTCATCATCCCCCCCCCAACCTTTACCTCCTCCCATTTGTTCCACAAACCCTCACTGAGCACTGCACCCACTATGTGTCAGCTTGTACATACTGCCCTCAAAGAGTTCCCAGTGATGGCAAGACAGTCCTGAGGCAAGGGACCATGGCATGTGGCTCTGGACTGGGCAAAAGGATGTGCAAGGTGAGAACTGAAGGAGGAGCGGGGCAGGTAAGGGATGGGGGAGGGGTATGAACCTCTCCCACCAAATATGTGCAATTTTCTCTTTAAAAAGACCCGGCTGCCGATGGAGAACAGACCTGTGGGAGGGAGTCGCTCCACCCACCCAAGGGCAGCCTGAGTGGCGCTGGGTAAACATCGGCCAAAGGAGCAGGGGTCCCACACACACTGTGCAGGGGCTGTGCAGGCGGCAGGGAAGATTGTGTCTGGGAGGTGGGTACCACCTCTCTCCTGAAGGTCCAGCCGTGTTGGTCCAACCATGGGGCGCCAGGCTGACCCTCCCTTGGGGAAGGAGAGAGGGGCTCCAGGGGGTGCTGAGCTCTCTCCAGCTGAAATTCATGAAGCAGCCAGGAATAGAGGACCCGGGTGAAAATCCCACTGGACTACTGACCGGCTGGATGACCACACACATGGGGCTCAACCATGGGTCCCTTTTCATTCACTGATTGGAATCAAGACAAGGCTGCCAGCTCCACACAGCTTCCGTGCCCTCACGTGGGGCTGGGATGTTTGTTAGAAACCTTCCTTCCTGCCATGAACACATGTATAGATGGACACCTGAGGGTGCTGGGGCTAAGCAAGGTGGTCAAGCTGAGTAAGGAAAGAACATTCAGGCCTGGAAAAGCAGTTGTTGGAAGGAAAGGGACTTCTGTGTTAAGGATGACAACAAACACCATTTGTCTAACTTCTTTCCTTCCAAACTTACTTTGAAAGAATCAAATAAATATAGAAATGGGTGGGGGGGGTGGAGCCTGTATCCATGGAGGAAAGTTGGTCAGGTCATGGGGCAGGAAAGCAGGCACAGTCAGGAATTCTAGCAAGCCTAGTGCAGCGGGCACAGGATGGGTGACAGGGCAGCCTCTGGGAGGTCAGGGTGCCTGGCAGAGTCCAAGAGCCACAAAGGAGGTTCACGAAAGCTTCAGGGGGACGCCAAGGGTCAGCCCCATGGAGTGACCTCCACAGATGGGCACCAATACATCTCACAACATAGCTTCAGAGTCTATAAAGCAAATGATTAAAGGCAAAAGGAGACTTGACAAATCGCCAGTCATAAAGGTTTTAACACTTTTTAAATGAATAAATTATGCAAACAAAATTAAGTGAGAATATTAAAGACCTGACTAATAAAATCTGGCGCGCTCTCTCTCACAGCTTTGTGCTCAGCAAACAGAATACAGTTCTCTCAGTCACTCTTAGAATATTTAGAAATATGGGCTTATATTAGACTACAGAAAAAAATCTCAATAAAAGTCATTACTGGGACTTCCCTCTTGGTCCAGTGGTAAAGAATCCGCCTTGCGATGCAGGGGACGCGGGTTTGATCCCTGGTCAGGGAACTAAGATTCCCACATGCCGCGGGGCAACTGAGCCCGTGCACCACAACTACTGAGCTCGCGTGCCTCAATTAGAGAGCCCGCATGCTGCAAACTACAGAGCCCATGCGCCCTGGAGCCCACGCGCCACAACTAGAGAAGAGAAAAACCGCATGCCACCACTAGAGAGAAGCCTGCGTGCTGCAACGAAAGATCCTGCGTGCCGCAACTAAGACTTGAGGCAGCCAAAAGATAAATTAAATAAATAATAAATAAATCTTTTTTTTTTTAATTTATTTATTTTTGGCTGTGTTGGGTCTTCGTTTCTGTGCGAGGGCTTTCTCTAGTTGCGGCGAGCGGGGGCCACTCTTCATCGCGGCGCGCGGGCCTCTCACTATCGCAGCCTCTCGTTGCGGAGCACGGGCTCCAGACGCGCAGGCTCAGTAGTTGTGGCTCACGGGCCTAGTTGCTCTGGGGCATGTGGGATCTTCCTAGACGCGGGCTTGAACCCGTGTGTCCTAGCATTGGCAGGCAGATTCTCAACCACTGAGCCACCAGGGAAGCCCCCTTTTTTTTTTTTAAAAAAAGTCATTACTTTACCATGATGCAGTAAAATAGACTCTAACGAAAAAAAGAGGGATAAAAATGTTGGCTACAGCATTGTTTCAATAGAAAAAAGTTCAAAAAATATAAATTCCCATTAGCAGAAGAATGTTTAATTAAATTTTGGTCCTTCCAAACTCTGGAATCCTATACAACTGCTGAAAAGAATCACCTCATTCATCTAATACAGAGTTGCAGAAGAGAATGGGGTACTGGTAGAAAAAGCGATAAATTGAGGGAATATGGCTGAGAATGTTCCAGAATGCAAGAAACATGGGGGTTTTTTTGTACTGAAAATGTACTCACACTGCTAAAATCTGGGTAAAAATTTTAAAAATTCACTCATCTTGGTAAAACTCCAGAATACCAAAAAGGTAAATCTTAAAGTTTACCGGAAAGAAAAGACTGATTATCTACCAACAGTTAGACCACAGCAGACATCTTAGCATCAAGAGATGCCTAGAAAACCGTGGAGGAATATTATTTTTTGTAGGTGCTGTAGGGAAATAAAGGTCATTCTATTCAATTATTCAAGAATGAGGGCAAAATAAAGACATTTTCAGACACCCAAAGCTGAGGGTGTGCCAGATAAAATAAAAGAATTACTAAAGGATACATTTCTGCAAGAAAAATGAACTCAGAGAGGATGAGTGGGATTTAAAAAACAGGAACATTGGTAAAATGTGTTGGCAAATTTATTTAACTATCAACCATACATATTAAAAATACTATTTTTGCATTAAGGTACCAAAAAATTCTCAACTATAACAACAAGGAAGATGGAGGGAGAAAGTGTTTGGTGTGCAGTCCCTATGTGCAAAGATCCTTGACTGTTCTGGAGGATGACAGAGATAATAACGTTAGACTTGCTAAAAAATTTATAGTTAAATATGTATGTTAACATTTTGAGGGTACTCAAATGATAGAAAAAATCTATAGTTTTCAAATCAATAGAGAGAAAGAAAAAGAAAGAAAATTGTATTGACTGGACTGAAAACAAGAAAGGAAAGTAAACAGAAGCCACAAATAAGGTGATAGAAATAAATCCAAAATATTAGTGATAACAATAAATATTAAGAGATGAAGCCCATCTAACATTTAGCAATGCTCACTATATGCCACACTAAGCATGTTACATGTATTGGTTTATTTAAACCTCCAAACAAGTGCATGAGCTAGGTGTTGTTATGATCACATTTTATACATGGGGTAACTGAGGCCCTGGAGGTTAAAGGAATGTGTGCATCACCCACGCTGGTAGAGAGCAGAGCCAGGATAGACATGCACACGCAGGATGCCCAGCCTATGCACTTTCTCATGTTCTCTGCTGCCTTCAGAAACAGGTGCTTTCATCTGGCCTACTGCCAGCCAAATGAAAACCATCAATCTTGATGGTAAAACCCTTTAAAAAGCAATACAGAAAGGCTGGAAGTGGCTGGAAAGTGGAATGCCAGGAAGTACTAATCAAAGGAAAACTGACATGATATTATTGATACTATTATCAAATAAAAGTGAATTCAAGGCAAAAAAGGAATTAATAGAGGTAAGGAGTGGCACAACACAATGAGAAAAAGAACAATCTGAAAAAGAAGGTGTAACAATTAGGTACTTGTAGGCGTCTAACAACAGAACCTCACAATACATAAAGCAGAAGGTGGCAATCACAAGGAAAATTAACAAATCTACCAGCAGAGTGGGAGATTTTAACAGGTCTCACTCAGAAATGGAAAGATCAAACCAATAAAAAAAATTAGCAAGGGTACAGAAAATTTGAAAAGCACAGTTTCAAGATTGATTTTATATATGCATGTGTGTGACTGTGTGCGTATGCGGAATATGCAAATATAAATATGTGTGTGTGTATTCCTATAGCTAGCAGATAGAGAAGATACATTATTTTCAAGAACATGTAAACATATATAAAAACTGACCACCTACCACATACCAGGTTACAATGTATTGCAAGGAACTAATATACTACAGATCACATTCTCTGACCACAATGTACTTAAATTTAAAATGAATGATATATGATATCACTTATATGTGAAATCTAAAATATGGCACAAACGAATCTATCTACAAAACAAAAAACAGACTCATAGACATAGAGAACAGACTTGTGGTTTCCAAGGGGGAGGTAGGGAGGGAGAGGGATGGACTGGGAGTTTGAGGTTGGTAGAGGCAAACTATTACATTTAGAATGGATAAACAACAAGGTCCTAACGTATAGTACTGGGAGCTATACTCAGTATCCTGTGATAAACTATAATGGAAAAGAATATAAAAAAAGAATGTATGTGTATAACTGAGCCACTTTGCTGTACAGCAGACATTGGCACACCATTGTAAATCAACTATACTTCAATTAAAAATTTTTTTAAAAAAAATAAAAGATAAACTCCATATTTCATACATTCTAAGATTTACTTTTGCATAACATTGATGAAACCAAGATACATCTTACAATAGATGGGATGTTAGAATTTAACTAGCAGTGTTTTGGGTTTTTTTCTGCTTATTGGCATATAAAATAGTGGTATGCATTACAATCAGCATCAATTTAAATTTCATGTAAATACAGTAGTTTTTAAAAAATGTATGGGATATAATACTAACTAGAAGTTAACAACAAAAGAAAAAATAAAGAGCTTTAAAATACTCTCCTGAACACCTCTCTCATATCAAAGAGAAAATAAAAACAGCACTTTTAGACCATGAAAAATCATGATAATGGCAACTTATGCACACCAAGACTTATGGAATGTGGCCAGAACTGTACTCAGAGGAAATTTTTATCACTGTGTTTTATTCTTAAGGAAAAAAGGTAATAAACGAACTGGACATTCAATTTAAAATTAGAAAAAGAACAAGATAATAAACCTTAAAAGTGGATTAAAGATGAAAGAAGAAACTACAGATTTTTAAGAGTTCAACAGCAGGGTGAATAAATTCAATAACTGTTTCTTAGAAAAGGTCAATATAATATACGAATCTCTGGTAAGTCTAATCAAGAAAAGAAAGAGAGAAAAACATTAAAGAGAAAGAGATATAACCAGAGATGGAAAAAAAAACTATTAAAATATAAGAATACCACGTGGAATTCTATGCTAATAAATTTTAAAATCTTGATTAAATGTATGATAGTCTAGGGAAGCAGAAGTTACACAATCTGATTTAAGAAGTAGAAAAGCTAAATAGAAAGTTAGTGTGGAAAACAATCATCCCCACCCCCAGAGGCGCTGTCCTCAGACAGATTTCACTGGAACATTTCAAACCTTCAAGGAACAGAAATTTTCTATGCTATTTAAAATGTTCCGGAGGATAAAGAAAGGAGAGAAACTTCCTAATTAATTTTATGAATAACGCATAACCCTGGCACCGAAACCTGCCAAAGATGAAACAAAAATAAAATCATAGACTAATCTTGCTTGTCACTCTAGATGTAAAAATCCTAAATAAAAGATCATGGCAGACACACACAGACCCCACTGTCACCACCCCCAGTTCCAAATGTATGGAAATGCTGGATAAAATATAATATAAAATAATTAAATACATAATCATGCTTAAGGGAAAAAAGGGAAATCCTTGGGTGCAAAAAATGGAGAGATGTGTGAACTGGAGCGATAAACTGTCAGCTGGTGCCCCTGAGGCCCTGAACAGCAGATGGCAGACGGAAGAGGGCAGAGCTGGGGCGTTAGTGTCCACAAGGGGCAGGAGATACAGCCTGGCTCTCACCTCTCATAAGAAGAGGAGCTAAAACTGAGCTCTTGCTCTAGAGGGGATCTCAGCTCAGTGAAATGGGGCCTGGAACACTCAACCTCTGTCTGGGGAAATACAAAAGATCTTGTAGGGGGGCAGTTTCCAGAAAGAAAGGAAATCCCAGCCCTGCACTATGGTCATGAAATTCAAATTTACACTACGGATGTGGTGTTAGAATTCCCGCATGTAGAAATAATGGGGAAAATGGGTCCCAACTGGTGCATCCATGGAACTCCCAGCAGAAACAATTTTTGAAATGTACCGAAGCAACACTTTTACAACCCAGGAAGCATAGGGCTACCATTAAAAAAAAAAAAAAAAGAAAGAAAGAAAGAAATCACCAATCTTAAATTAGCTTGGATAATTTTTTTGTTTCCCTAGAATATCATATAGAAATTATAGCTCAAGGAAATGATTCACTGTGAGTGAAATCAGCTGATAAACAAACAGAAGGACTAGCACTCCGTGACGCAATAAGGAAAAACCCCCCAAAATACTATAATTATGTTTTAAATTATTACGTGAGTAAAAGACTTAAAATAATGAAAGAACGAAAACAAGCATATAGATTTAAAAGGTCTCCATAGAATTTCTAGAAATAAAAAATATAATGGTTGAAATTAAAAACACAGTACAAGAGTTTAATAATAGATTAATTAGTAAACCAGGAGATGTAGTGATCTAGGAAATAAATCTGATACAATCACCCAAAAGTCATACATAGAAAATATGAGACTGAGGCTACGAGGAAGAGAATAGAATGAGAAGGTCCCAGATAATACTAATAACCATAGAGACTCTGGCAGAAATGCATCCCCAGGGACTAAAAGAAAGTCAGATCCTTCTAGAAAACTTACAATAATGATCTTGAAGCAAACGTGTTAGTGTCAGTGTAGGGTCTCTGGAGCATTCCAGAGAACACTAATAACTAAGACTTACAAAGAAATGACCATGTTCCAGGAGCTATTTTAAGCACTTTACATACATTAACTCATTTATTATCACAACAACCTAAGAGTTTGGTAATATTATTATGCCCAACTTGTAGATGAGAAAACTGACAAAGAGTTTATATAGTTCTCCTCACCTGTTATGTACGGAACTAGAGTCAGATCCATGTAGCTATCTGCAGAGTCCATATTCTTAACCACCATGCTATACTGTCCCCATACATGTGGTTGGCATTTCAAAGGCTAACATTGAGAATAAAGGAAAAGAACTATTGGAAGAGATGATGACTGAAAATTTTTCAGAACTTAAGGAAGTCATCAGATTGAATAAATAAGTGTTTCAACTTCCAAGAAGGAGAAATAAAATTATATAAGTAGATATATCTGAATGAAGCTGAGGAATATCAAAACAAAGAGAAAATCACAAAAACTACTGGAGATAAAGATATTATCCACATATTACTGACAGACTAACTCCCAGCTTCTCTGAGGAATAGTGGACACCAGAAAACAATGGACCAAGTCTTCAAAGATCTAAAGAAATATAACTATCATCCAAGAATTCTATACCTGGTTTAACCATTAAGGGCAAAATCGTATTTAAATGAACCAAGTCCCAGAGAGTCTTTGGTCTTCCACACAGGTCTTCCCTGAAAGGACTACTAAAGGCTTATGAGGGGCAGTTAGAAATGGAACCCAGAGAGAAGGAGTAAGATGCAATAAGCAAAAAGTTGGTAAACAGTTGTAAACCTAAATAATCACTAACTGTATATAATAATAACAGTAATAATGATTTAAAAATTGGGGAGTTGGTCAACAATATGGTGCCAAAATTAGACAAAAGATATGAGATGGGAATATAATCAGAATTAAAGTGTTCTACAGTCATTGTGTTGCTTTGGAAAAAGGTAGAAACTTTTATTTAATTCATACTGTGTTAAGCCAAGTATGCATGTTAAAAATTTGAAGGTAATCACTGAAAGAATAAAAAACAGAATGTATAACTTTCAAATCAATAGAGGGAGCAAAAAAGAAAATACAATTAACCTTTTAGAAAGCAGAAAAGATTTTTTAAAAAGAAACAATTAAAAAGCAAGGAAAGTAGAAAACACAAAATAAAACGGAAAAAAGAATGCAAATACACCAGTAACCACACACACACACAGATTAATCTTGCTACAGGAAACTTCCAAAACATGATTCAGAAATGTTGAAAATCAAGAGATACTATAAAGCTATACCATATAAAAGACGAAGAAAAAGTTGTTTTTTACAATATTAATATAAGGTTAAACCAAATTTAAGGCAAAAAAGCATCAATGGGGATTAAAAGAGTTCTTACACACTAGGAAGATATAAGTCTTGAACCTGTATGCACCCAATAATATAGCTTTTTAAAAAAATATAGAGTTGGGCTTCCCTGGTGGCGCAGTGGTTGCGCGTCCGCCTGCCGATGCAGGGGAACCGGGTTCGCGCCCCGGTCTGGGAGGATCCCACATGCCGCGGAGCGCCGGGGCCCGTGAGCCATGGCCGCTGGGCCTGAGCGTCCGGAGCCTGTGCTCTGCAACGGGAGAGGCCAAAACAGTGAGAGGCCCGCGTACCACAAAACAAAAAACAAAAACAAAAACAAAACAAAACAAAAAAAATAGAGTAAAAGTTGGTAAGATTACAAAGAAAAAAATCAATGAATTGATAACCATATTAGGAGATTTTAATGCATCTCACTCTGAAACTGATAATTAAAAAGACAAATATTTAAAGATATAGAAGATACAAACAATACAATTAACAAGATTGAGCTAGAGAATGTATATATTTATAGATAATAGAATTCTGCACCCAACTATTAGAGGATATGTATTATTTCAAACATAATGGAACAAAATATGACCATATACTAACCAGGAAACAAAGCAATTCTCAACTAAAATTAAAGAATCAATAGCACACAAACCACAATCTCTGGCTACAATGCAGTAAAATTGGAAAGCAGAACAGAAAAATATGGCTTTGAAATGCTTAAGAGTCTAAATAACTCATGAGACAAAGAATCACAAAGGAAATTATAAAACTTCTGGCTATCGAACATGCAGTATAATAAAATAATTATGTACCCCAACAAATTAAGACTAATCCAGAAATGCATTACAGAACGACTCAATATTAGAATATCTATTAATATAACTTATTGCATCAATAGGTCAAAGGATAAAAACCATGTTTATCTACATAGATAGATTAAATATATTTGCAGGGGAGGGGGAAGCCCTTGATTACATATAAACATTAGTAAAATGAGATACTTTGTTTTTTTAAATTCTGAAAATCTTATCTCATAGACAGCATCATGATTAATAATGAAACATTAAAGTCAGGAATAGAACAAGGGAAGCCAGCTACTATTTAATATTGCCCTGGCAAGATTTGCCAATTTAATTAGAAAGGAAAATTAAAAACATATATAAATAAAAAGTAGAAAGGAGTAAATCTTCATGACCTTGAGTTAGGCAAGGCCTTTTTAGATACAATACCAAAGCACAGCAACAAAAGAAAAAAAAGATAAACTGGACTTCATAAAAAACTTTTGTGCTGCAAATGACACTATCAAGAAAGTGATAAGATAACCCAGAGAATGGGATAAAATATTTGTAAATCATATATCTGATAAGGAACTTGTATCCAGAATATACAAAGAACTCTTACAATTTGATAATTAAAAAAATTAATTTATGGGCAAAGGATCTGAATAGACATTTTCCAAGGATGTACAAGTGACCAATAAACACATGAAAAGATGCTCAACATCATTAATCATTAGAGAAATGCAAATCAAAACTACAATGAAATCAAATACTAAATGCAAATCAAATACTACTTCATACACACGAGGATGGCTAAAATCAAAAGGACAGACAATAACAAATTGGCAAGGAGGTGGAAAAATGAGAACACCCATACATAGCTAGTGGGAATGTAAAATGGTACAGCCATTTTGGAAAGCAGTCTGGCAGTTTCTCAAAAGGTTAAGCATAGAGATACCAAATGACCCATGATTTCCACTCCTCTGTCTATGCCCCCCAAAATGAAAACACACATTCACAAAAAAACTTGTCCCATAATGTGTACACAGCAGCTTCATTAATCATAGCCAAAAGGTGGAAACAATCCAAATTTCCATCACTGATAAAAGGATAAAATAATAAAGGTAGTATATACATTACAAGGGAATATTATTCAGCCATAAAAAGGAATGAAGTGCCACAATATGGATGAACCTTGAAATCATTATGCTAAGTGAAAAAAAAGCCAAAAAAAAAAAAAAAAAGACCACATACTATAAGACTCAATTTATATGAAGTGTCCAGAATAGGCAAACTTACAGAGACAGAAAGTAGATTAGTGGTTGCATAGGATTGGGGAGGAATAAATGAGGAGTGACCACTAATACGTACACAGTTTCTTTTTGAGGTGATGGAAATGTTCTAGAATTGACTGTGCTGATGGTTGGACAACTATGTGGACATCCTGAAAATTTCTTTTTTTTTCTGGCCACACTGCGAGGCTCGTAGGATCTTAGTTCCCAGACTAGGGATTGAACCCGGGCCTTCGGCAGTGAGAGTGTGGACCTCCAGAGAATGCCCTGAAAACTATTAAACTGTACACTTTAAATGGGTGAATGGTACAGTATGTAATTATACTAGAGAGGTGGGCAGAGAGAGCAAGACAGAGAGAAACAGAGAACTTCCAGATTCCAATCGCCATATTGGCACCCACTATTCTGCCTTCTTAGCCTTCTCTATGCTTTGCCAGAGGTTACGTGTCTCTACTCCAAGCGCTAATCTCTCCACTTCTACCAGCTCCAATGCTCTCTTACCTTCTCAGGGACTTCGAAACTGCCTATAGAATTTTCCACATTCTACTGGATCATTCCCATCAACATAAAATTTTCCTGTTATGGACTTCCCTGGTGGCGCAGTGGTTGAGAATCTGCCTGCCAATGCAGGGGACACAGGTTAGAGCCCTGGTCTGGGAAGATCCCGCATGCTGCAGAGCAACTGAGCCTGTGGGCCACAACTACTGAGCCTGTGGGCCACAACTACCGAAGCCCGTGTGCCTAGAGCCCGTGCTCCGCAACGGGAGAGGCCACGGCAATGAGAGGCCCGTGCACCGCAACAGGGAGTAGCCCCTGCTCGCCGCAACTAGAGAAAGCCCGGGCGCAGCAGCAAAGACCCAACGCAGCCAAAAATAAATATAAATAAATAAATAAATTTATTTTTTAAAAAAATCCTGTTATTTTTCCCATCAGAAAAACCAAGCAACAACAAAAAACCTCTCTCAACTCTTTTCCCTTTCCATTTCTTTGCTCTCTTTCACAGAAAAACATGAGTTACCCATATTCACAATCTCATCTCTTGCCATTGTCTCATAGACCCACTTAAATCAGAACGTTGTTTCCCCCACTCCACCAAAGCCCCTCTTGCCAGGGCACATAGTGGATCCACTAGTCAATCCTTGGTCCTTATCTTACCTGACCTGCCACCAGCATCTGACACAGGTGACCACACGCTCCTCCAGGAGGTACCTTCTTCACTTTGGTTCTAGGACACCACACTCTTGCTTTCTTCCTACCTCACTGGTCACTTTTTGGTCTCTTTGGTTGGTCCCTCCTCATCTCCCCGACTTCTTCATGTTAGAATATTCCATGTCTCAGTCTTTGGTCCTCTTTTCTTCTCTATCTACACTCACTCCTTTACTGGCCTCAATCAGTCTTATGGCTTCAAAAACCACATGTTGATGGACTCCCAAATTTACATCTCCAGCTCTCACCTCTCTCTGTAACTCCAGACTCATATATCCAACCAAATATTCAACATCTGCAGTGGGATGTGCGCTGGACATCTCAAATACAGTGTGTCCTTAACTGAATCCCCTCCAACACCTGTTCTGCCCACTGCCTTTCCCATCTCAGTTGTGGGTAATTCCATCTTTCAAGTTGCTCGGACAAAAGCTTTCTTTTCCTCACACCCCATCTAAGCCATAAGGAATTCCTGTTGGCTCTGCCTTCAAAATCTATCTGGAATCTGACCCATTCTCTCCATGTCACTGCCACTGTCTTGGCCCAGACCACCATCTCTCACTGCAACAGCCTGCCAGCTCTCTTTGTCCTGTATCATGGCAGCAAGAAAAGAATGATCCTCTCAAAACATAATTTGATCATGGCACTCCTCTGTTCAAAATCCCACAGTGGCTCCCTACCTCATAGGGAGTAAAGTCAAATTCCTTATCCTGCCCTGCACAACCCAAACTGTCAACCCTCTTCCCATCTGCCCTCCGACCAGTGACCTCATTCCCAGCTGCCCTCCCATTGCATCTCTCCACCGTTTTACTGTTCCTCACTCCTGCCTTAAGACCTTTCACTAAGTGCCCCTCTGCCTGGAAAATCTTCGCCTAGATCAGGATTTCTCAACCTCGGCACCGTCAACATTTGGGGCCAGACAATTCTTTGCTGTGGGGGCTGTTCTGTGCATTGTAGGATGTGGAGCGGCATCCCTCGCCTGGTGGTACCCATGAGATCCCAAAAGCATCTTCCAGCTGTTGCCAAATTCCCCTGGGGGGGCACAATTGCCCCAGGTTGAGAACCACTGTCCCAGATCACCCGCATGGCCCACGCCCTCAGTTCCCCCAAATCTCACCTTGACAATGAGGCCTACTCTGACCGCCCCCATGCCCTCCTCCCCCACCTCCCACGGCCAATCCCCTTTACCCTGCTTGGCTCTTCAAAGCAACTCTCATGTTGGCTTCATGGGGGACTGGGATCCTCCTCTGCTTTGTTTCCTGACGTATCCCCAGTGCCTCAAACACCGCCCGACACACAACTGGTTCTCAATAAATACTTGTTGCATAAATGAATCAGAAGCCTCAATATGGTAAAACATAATACATAAATAAAGTAAAAGGTCAATTTATCTGCCAACTTATCCTAAATTTATCTACAAACGAAACACAATCCCAATACAACTCACTATTGGATAGTATTTGAAATTTGAGCCAACATTTCCATGCGCGTACCTAAAAGAATAAAAATGTGATATCACACAAGCATAATGAGATGGTTTGCTTCCACTCTAAGATATTACAAATGTATTTGTAAGCTACCATCATTAAAATAGTGGGTTCTGGTACTAGAATAGACAGACTAAAATAGAGGAGTCCCAAAGCGGCCCCAGGAAATACAAGAATAAAGCAAATGATGAAGTTAGCATTTTAAAAAAAGTAAGCAAAGAGTGAGCGCTCAATAAATAAAGCTGGGACAATTGGCTGGCCATTTTACACCTGCCAGTATATGCATGTGATGTGGAAATAAATATAGAAGTAGTAATACACGCCAGGGAAATAGCTCAAAGAGTCCTGGGAGGTTGCCTCTGGGCAGCAGGACTGGGAGAGGTGGGGAGGGATAAAGGTGGGGATTGCTGGGTTTATTACACTCCTTTTATTATCTATGCTTTTTAAATGACACATACATATTACCTTGATGAAAATAAAAGTTATTTAAAAAAAGCAATAAGCATGCCCCTCTTTCACCTGTCAAGTTAACCAAGATTTTAAAAATGAAGATTTGGTGGTATGAAAAAAGGCACACGCATGCACCACTGGGTCTTTCTGTGAGGTGATCTGTGGGGAAGTATTAAAAGTCTTAAAATCAGGCATACCCTTTGAGCCAACAATTCCACTTCTAGAAATTTATCCTGAAATGACACAAAGGAATACAGCAAGGACGTTCACTCTGACATTCTTTAAAATTGAAAAACAACAATGAAAATCCCCCCAAATGTCCAACAGGGAACGGTTTATATAAATTATGATAAATTCATAGGAAGGAATGTCGTGCAGGTGTCAAAAGCGGGATGGAAAGAGATCCATTAGCAGGCAAAGGCGTTCGTGATGTAGAGAGTGATTAAACAGGTTATGTGCAGTAGGCATAAAAATTATCGCACTTTTTAGAAAACGAATATGACTTATGAGTTTATGTACATAAAGTGATTTAAACGTTAAGATCTTCCCACCCTGTGAAAATGTATGGGAACCCCAGATCCAGAGGGTGGGTTGGGTGATGAGACTTATATTTTCTTCTTTTTGCTCTTAACGCAGGGAGTTACTAAGATTTGTGAAGGTGAAGGCAGGAATGCTAAGGTGAGGTCCCGCAGAGGTGGGGTGGGAGTCTGCACAGGCCCCCTGCTACTCACTCACCCACCAAACCCCAAGCTGAGTGGACCAACCGGCCAGCGCTGGACTTGCCAGGATCCAGCTGCACTCAGGATCCAGGCAGCAGCCCGATGGCCGCAGCCACGGCGGCAAGGACCGCCTTCTAGCAGATTGGGCAACGGGGGTCCCAGGACGGAAGCCATGTTTGGGCAGGCCACAGCTGCCTGCAGCCCGGCAGTTCTTCAGCGTGGCCTGCAGTCTTGGCGGTTACTGTCTCTTTCTGGGGCTCTGGCCCCCACCCTCCAAGTGGGGAACTGTTCACCTTGCCAGTGAACCTCTGGGGTCCAAATTCCTCCAGCCCAGAAGCCAAATGCAGTTCACAGGCATATTGCTTGGTCAGTGTAGGACTTGGATTTTAAATTCTGAATTAGTCTCCAGATTTCAGAAGGGGAGAGATTTCATATAAAAATCTACCCATTCTTGAATATTCGAATACCTGGCTACACTGAACCCCTAGCCCTGCCTGCGATGACAGCTGGATCTGAGTTCCCCTCCCCACTTCCGAAGGGGCAAGGGTCCCCAGGCATCCCAAACTGCACCACTTTCTTTCCAGGAAGCCTGGCTGCACTGGGGGCTGAATTTCCCACCCGGGCCGTTCATGTCTGGGCTACATCATGCCCTCTTCCCCACTTTACCAGGCCCCTTTTCCCTCCTACCATTGGCTGTGGGAACCAGTGCCCTCAGCCCCTGTTCTGACCTGTCCCTTTGGGACATTAGGGTTTTTGTCGCAGAAAATCTCTCCAAGTCTGCCCCCCACCCAGAGCCGGGTGGTGTGGCAGCTCAGACCCGAGGGCTCAAGAAGGGGACACAGAGCAAAAAGAAGGATCTTGGTCCTCGGGGACTCTGATCCCGGCAGAAGATACTCACCTGGCAGACAGTTGGTTTAGGAAAAGCGAAATCCCTAAGAGCCAGCGTTGTGGGCTTCGTTTCCTGGAAACTCTGGGGGTTATTGGGAAGGGCTCTTGGAAGAGGCCCCTGTGAGGAAGTGAGGAAGAGGAGTGGGCAGACAGAGAAACTGACGCGATGCTTCCCAAGTGAGGCCTGAGCCCGTCCCACAGGGGGCTCCGGAGCGGGGATGGACACTGCCAGTGATCGGATGCAGATGGGGCTGGGCAAAGAGCCCCCAGAGGTCGAGGGCAATTCTTATTTGGTGAGGAGGGGCACGGCTGGGAGCCTCAGCCGCAGAATTTCCCAGCAGCCCCCATGGGAGCTTGTGGGCAGAGCATCACCTGGGAGTGGCCAGGGAAGCGTCCTGGAGGGGTGCTGCCAGCCTGAGGGCTCTCTCTCGGGCAAGGCCTTCTAGGAAGAGCTAGAGACGCGAGAGGAGAGTGCACTGAGAATTCAGTCACATCCCGGCATTTATTTGAAACAGAACATTAATTCGGACTGTCATTACGAGTCCATTTCAATTCTGTAATAACATAAAAAGTTAAGAGTCTAATTTATTCATACAAAGCTTGTTAGCATCCAATTTCCACCTAATGTAACATACTCCTTAAAAAGCTGACAAAGCAGGAGAAATTAAAAACGTAAAAAAAGACATCCAGGGGCGCTCACTGCCACAGAGCCAAAGGTGAGGAGGGGGAGAGCAGGATTGCTCCAGAAAGGGCTGGAAGGTTGGAACAGGAACCGGTGGACGCTGGCGAGGTAGGCTGCGCCGCCTGAAGGAGCTGCCACCTGAAGGAGCTGCGGTCCATCACATCCCAGATGCTGCAGGGGGGTGGGGTGCTCCTCTTCACCACCTGCACGGCCCCCACCTGTCCCCAGCATGCGTCCCTGCCCTTCCAGCTCCACAGACAGCTCCCTAGCACCTTCCTCAGCAAATCCACCCTCGAGAGCCCATAACTCCTCTTAATGACACGTCTGCAGTGTTTGCATTAGATAGCTGTCACCCTGTAATTTACCCGTACACGGGTTTTAATCGTACATTAATCTTTCCTACACGCCACTCCTCTGCTAGAATCTGTAACAGCAGCAGTTTGGGCCATTTTGTTTATTCCTCAACCCAAAAGAGCTGATGACTGTAATTGCAGATTGTCCCTCCCCTTCTTTTCCAAGGATTACCTGCTGTGTGCCCCAGAGAGGCTCCTGTCACCTGCAGGCTGCCTTTAAACACAATATTGGACCGTTTCATGGCTGACATAAATTTCAGAGGAAACATCAGCAGCAACAAGCAATCTTCCAATCACCTGCCACGAGCTCCCTGGGCGCCTCTGCTCACATCCTTTCTCTCAAGCTCCAGCCTGATGGGTGTGGGAGCGCTCGCTTGGCTTAAGGACCATTCTCACAAGAGAGGATACGACAAGAGAGGGCAACGTGTGAACCTAAGGAATCCACCGGCATGGAGGTTCCAAGGTCACTTGGAGAACCAGGAAGGAGAACTATAAATTACAAAGCCCTGGCTAGCTGCCAGGGCCCCAGGAAGCTACATTTAGCATACGATTCTCCCAGCAGAGGAGGAAGCTTTAACTCCCTTTCCAACGGAATGTGAATGGAATTTGTTACAGGAATATTGTGATTGAAATATCACCGCTTGGCTTTTCATGACAACTCTGCAATAGCCTGCAATTGCGATGGGTTGTGTGGGGGGGGGGGAGGGGGGGGGGAATGGCTGTTGTGGTCTTCAGGGGGCCAAGTGGCAGGAAGAGAGGCCCCTACAATATTTATGAAATCCAGATGAAGCCCTACCCTGGCGATGAGCTGATACCATAACACAGATTTCAAAAACGCCTTGACATTTGCCCAAGATCAAATCTCCCCTTGCGAAACCCCATGAGGCCTTGTGCTGACGTCGGTCTGCCCCCTTGCCCCCCTCCAGCCACCTTCTCCATTTAAACCTGGGTAATTAACACTGGATGGGAGGAACCGAGGGATTGGAGTGGTGCAGACTAGACTAATACCATGAAAGCCAACTTTTCCTTTGTGGAAAACAAAAGCAGTGGTTTTCAGTGGTGGAAGACAGGAATTTTGATAATATTTATTGTTAAACACTTTCCAACAGGCAAAACAAAGCGCCAAAGCGCAGCGATCTCCTTACTGACGAGGCTCTGACAGCTTATTTGGATGAAGAGAGACAGGCAGCGATGATCCATCACACATCAGCCCAGGAAACAGAAACGAAAGCGTGAAATGTATTTCCTTGGGGCCACAGATCTCGTTTAGGTGCAACCCTTGATTCGTTTTAGGAGACCCCATTAGGAAGAGTGTCACCAGCTTTCCCAGGACTTGGGTAACAAGTCATTTCCAAAGTGGTCCCTTAGGGCATCCTCCACCCCAAAGGGCTCCCTCTTCTACCACTACCCAGTACCTGTGGCTTTTAGAGACATAGGTTCCCCATGTTCCAGGACCTGGAGTGGTGGAATATTGCATGAAATACTGCATAGGAAACACTGAATGAAATATTGTATGGAATTCAGGCCTGAGGTCCCCAGAGATTGTTTACTAGTAAAAGGCGAGGGTGATTTAGTTGGGTTTTGATAAACACTTCATATAGCACATCCTAAGAGAAGCAGAATCCTTGTCAAGCATGCATCTTTATGAGCTGTCCGCCTATAAACCTTGCATGAAAGGTCCATGCTTAATGTTGGTTTGGCAGTAAATTGGCACGATGCATGCATCTGCTGCATCAAATTAGCATCAACCCATAAAACGTTACTGAACGATTCCTCAAATCTGCCAAGTCTTCAGATCAATTCGGATAAAGTGTCAAAGGTTTTTTTTAACTTTGATAAACTTTTCATATTAGTTATCACAGAAGGGCATAAACCTTTCTAATCTGTCTTTCCACAAAAAAAAAAGGTGTTGTTTTTCCCAAACTGCTTTTAGCTCTTCCATCTTTGCACACCCGCCTCCACATCGGCATAAACAATGTGCGTGTCATGGATTCTTTGTCGCCCTATTTTAAAGTGATTGGTATTTAGTCCACACTGCCCCTGCCCCATGATCTTGGAGAAAATTTCTTCTGGCACTGTAACAGGGAAGAGGTAAATCGGACTCCACTTTGGATCTGTTCGCCTTTAACCTTTGCTTTTCGTTGCTTTTGTTATTATAATCCTACATAATGGCCTGCCTCCGGGAACCCTTCCCACCTGTGAATGGCTGCAAGAAAAAAGAAACTAACACATCCCCTCACCGAGGCTGGTCATTCCAGATGTTTTGCAAGACTGATGGCCCTTTTACTTTACTTCTTCACCGCCTCTCCCTCTGATTCTGACCCCGATAAGATGGTTTTTCAGAGACACTAGTCTGTCATCTTCTCCGTCTGCCGGCTTTCCGAATAAAGTCGTATTCCTTGTCTCAGCACCTTGTCTCCCATTCAGTGGCCTGTTGTGCAGCGAGCAGAGAGAGCTTGGACTCGGTAACAGCCCAGGATAAAGTTCTCACCCCTGGCCTTTGATGTGCAGTCCCAAGCACGCCTCCTCCAGGAAGCCTTCCATAACTCACCGATGAACTCTGATCCCTGCTCTATGGCCTTGTGCGTCGTGTCAACTAGACCATAGTTTCCTGGGGGCTCAATGCACTTCCTTCCCTGAGGACTTCACGTTTTGGACCCTCAGGGATGGGGCTCACACTGAGTGATCCATGAGGTGTCATCTCCCTGCTCCCCATCTTTGAGGGCCAGCCCAGGCCTCCCTCTTCCAAAGCCCCCGGCAGATGCTCTGGCCAGAATCACTTGCCCTCACTCCCCAACCTCAGAGATCTCAAACCAGCCCCCCTCACCCCGTTATTCCCGCATGGGTTGCATCAGAGTTGTACGTGAATCTCTCTCCTGGAGGTAACGGCTGGGTCCCCAAACCAAACAAGAACAGAACCTGGATTTGAACACGGGTCTGATCCAGAACTCTCATCCCCCTGGCAGTGCTGCTTTCCACATAATTGTCACACTTGAGGAGAAAAGGACCAAGTCACACCCAAAGAAAGGAGGCTTATCATGGTCCCCATCAAAATGTGATGGGGCAGGAATGGATGAGGTGCTAATAGACTGGCCCTTTTGCCTTCACTTGACCAGAGGGCATGTCATCTATGCCCTTTGTGTGTCATCTATGAAAAGGTGGTGTCGAAAAGCCTAGCACGCTACATGGAGCAGGGATGGAGTGTTGCTCTCTGCAGAGGGACCCAATGACAGATAAGCCCATCGGGGATGAGGGCCCCCTCGGGGTGCTCCTAAATGGCCAGTGCTTGGAGCACTGGAGGTGAGCACAGCTGCCGGGGGGAGGTCCTTTAAAAGAACAGAGCACCAGGACAGAACACCCTCCAGGGTCCGAGAGCTCGACTTCCAGAGCCATCCCCATAGCAGCCCAGGCTTCCAACAAGTCCCTGTCAAGTCAGCTGGGGTGGGAGAGGACAGAGACAAGAGGCAGCGCTTGCTCCGTCCTCTGGCCCTTCGTTCAGTGGGTACTTATGGGCCCCACTCTGCGCCAGGACTGTCCTAAGCACTGGGACACAGCAGTGCACATGACAGACAGGGCGGTCTCAGTGCTCCTGAGATCGGTGAAGGGAAAGAAAAACGAGCCCCGGAGAGACTGATGGACCACGGGAATCCATCTGGTCATTCTGGGACAGGTGGCCAGGTCCCAGCTTCACCCAGAGAAATACCTGTCTACCCCACCCATTGCCTAACGACATGGAGGATTGAAACCCACCTGGCAGAGGGAATTACCAGCACCCCTGACATTTAAGACACTTAATGATTCGAAGAGGGAAGTGAGTTTTCAAATTTGTTGAATAATGTTTTCAACGACAACACATCCTTGGCAAAAATAAAAAATATTGTGTTAGTCATCTGGGAAATAAAATTAAAACCACAGTGTGATACGTCTACATACTCATAGAAGAGCTAAAATGAAAAAGGTTGACAACACAAAGTGTTGGAAAGGATGTGGCGCAGCTGGCACTCTCATATATAACTGGTATGTGTTGGGGGAATTGGTACAAGCACTTTAGAAAACTGTTTGCCGGCACCTACAAAAGATGAACATAGGCATATTCTGAGACCCAACAGTTCTCTTCTAGGTGTATGCTTATGCATATGTGTACAACATACGCCCAAGAGATACATGCGAGAACGTCTACAGCAGCACTGTTCATAAAGCTTCAAACTCCGAACAACCCAAATGTCAATCAATAGGAGAAGGGATAAATAAATCAGGGTATCTTCACACAATGGGATCCTACATAGGAACAAGAACAAACAAACTACAACTACTCACAGCAACATGGCAGACTCTCACAAACATGATGGTAAGCCAGACACAAAGGCACACAGACTTATGACTTATATCAAGTTTAAAAACAAAGAAAACCTGGCTTCCCTGGTGGCGCAGTCATTAAGAATCTGCCTGCCAATGCAGGAGACATGGGTTCGAGCCCTGGTCTGGGAAGATCCCACATGCCGTGGAGCAACTAAGCCCATGCGCCACAACTACTGAAGCCTGCACTCTAGAGCCCACGAGCCACAGCTACCGAGCTTGTGTGCCACAACTACGGAAGCCCATGTGCCTAGAGCCCGTGCTCTGCAACAAGAGAAGCCACCGCAACGAGAAGCCCGCGCACCGCAACAAAGAGTAGCCCCCACTCACCGCGACGGGAGAAAGCCCTCATGCAGCAACGAAGACCCAACGCAGCCATAAATAAATAAATTTATTAAAAAATAAAAACAAAGAAAACCAATCCATGCCATTATGAGTAAGGAGAGCAGTTACCCATGCTAGAAGGGACGTATCAGGAAGGGATCACAGGGATGCTGCCACGTTCTGATCCCTGCTCTGGTGCTGGGCACACAGGCCTGTTTTGTTTGCAGATATTCATTGCATTGTACACACAATCTGTGTGTTTTCGGTATGCATACCATACTTGGAATTAAAAGTTTTCAAAAGGGAACCCACCTACACTGTTGGTGGGAATGTAAATTGGTGCAGCCACTATGGAAAACAGTATGGAGGTTCCTCAAAAAACTAAAGAGAGTTACCATATGATCCAGCAATCCCTCTCCTGGGCATGTATCTGGAGAAAACCCTAATTCGAAAAAATAGGTGCACCCCTATGTTCATAACAGCACTCTTTACTATAGCCAAGACAATGGAAACAACCTAAATGTCCAACAACAGATGAATGGATAAAGAAGACATGTTATATATACACAATGGAATATTACTCAGCCATAAAAAAGAATGAAGTAATGCCAATTGCAGCAACAGGGATGGACCTAAAGATAATCATACTAAGCGAAGTAAGTCAGAAACAGAAAGACAAATACCATATATCACTTACATATGGAATCTAAAATATGATGCAAATGAACTTCTCTACGAAACAGAAACAGACTCACAGACAGAGAACAGACTTGTGGTTGCGAAGAGGGAGGGGGGTGGGGGAGGGATGGAGTGGAAGGTCCTACCGTACAGCATAGGGAACTATATTAAATATCCTGTGATGAACCATATTAGAAAGGATATGAAAAAGAATATATATATGCATAACTAAATCACCTTGCTATACAGCAGAAATTAACACATCGTAAATCAACTATGCTTCAATAAAATTTTTTTTAAAGTTTTCAGATGTACTGAATGCAGGACAGGGAAAAGGCATCCATGGGAAATTGCTAAGAAAAGGGACACCAGTCTGTAGGGGCACATGCCCCCTAAGCCTTTGTCACATCACCAGACAAGGCCCTTGATCAACACACTTCCTTGCACCTGAGATGGAGAAGGACTGAGCCTCTGCTGAAAGACCAAACCCAGGAGATGACGATGATAATGACGATGAAATAATAGCAGTTTCCATTTACTGTGGGCTGGCTATCTGCTGGGCGCAACTGCTCTATGAGGTGTATTCTATTATCATCTCCATTTTACAGATAAGGAAACTGAGGCTCTAGTCCACAAAGTGATCACGTGGTGAAGCTGGGTTTTGAATCCAGGCAGTCTGACTCCAGGTGCTGGCTTCGCACAGGGTGGAGCGAGGGGTGGAGCCGGTTGCCATGGCTGTCCGTTGACACTTTAATTCGTGGCAGAGGGAACTGAGAAGCGTTAAGCAATAGGCATAGATTGTGTTTTCACAGGGATGAATGGTCATGAAATTAAATTTGCAGATAAGGCCAACCCTCAGGAGTGGAAATAACATCAGTGGAGACGGAGGCCCAGAGTCTAAGCAGGAGACGGCAAGATGGACCCAATCTGGAGCAACGCAGTTCACCAGGTACACTGAGGCAGTAATCCACGCCTAAATGACTTTCATGAGAAAAATGTGTGGGAGCGGGTGCTGTGAGGGATGCTGAGGTGGCCGTGACCACGGACAGCAGGCAGCCCCTGCACCACAGCAGCGGCAGGCTCGGCCCCCAAGCACAGTGACGGGAGAGGGGGCATCGGGCTGAGACCGCCATACGGCACCAGGTCACCACACCCCACGTGCACACCACCCCCAGCCCTGTGCCAGCCCCTGCCAAAGAGATTCGAATAAGATGTGGGGAACTGAGGGAACCATCAAGAAAAGCTCCTTGGAAGTAAGACTCAATTTGGACCCAGATGTGTGTAAGGGAAGGGGTAGAAAACAGTATTCCTGGCCAACGTGTCAAACAGGCTGGCTGTATCACCCACTGGCTCCACCAGTGTAGACAGATGGCTTACATCATGAACTGGGCCAAACCAGTGTAGACAGACTGTGCTGCACTTTGGCTCAACCACCCCAGCTCTGCGAGACAAAGCCTGATGGGCAGGACCATGTCTGAGGGGAAGCGGGGGCCTGAGCTGAGTTCAGCCACAGGGAAGCCCCCGAAGCCAGAGAGAGAGCTTCAGAGCTTGTCCAAAGACTCCACAGAAAGTGGGGCAGGCACGGACTAAATGGAAGGTTCCAGTGTTCACACCCTTGACTCAGCCAGTGTAGACAGACTGCCGGTACCATGCACTGGCTCAGCTGGTGTAAAGTATCTGTATCACACACTGGCTCCACCAGTACAGACAGACCGCACAGTTAAGCTCACTGCCTGCCCTCGGCAATCAGTGAGTACCTGCTCCATGCCGAGAGAGCAGTGCTTGTACCAGCATCACGACCCGCTGCGTTCCCTTGGCTTCCTCCAGACCTGGCAGGAGGTGCTGCACGTGAAGGACCCCAGACAGTATTTGCTGGGGGCCTGGATGCTTCCCTCAGGAGCACAGGGAGAAAAGCCCTCCCCCACCCCATCTCCGGGCTGGGGGAGGGGCTCAGTGCTCACAGGCCTGGACAGATGGGTCTTGTCCAGGGAGATGAGTCAGACCCCCAAGAAGAGGCAGCCTCAAAGGTTGGGACAACTAGTCTGCCAAGTATGAGTCAACCTGAGCCCGGGCTAGGAGCTGCTGGCAGGGTGCTCGCCTGTGTTGCCTTCCCACTGATGAGCACGAGGGCATGACCGGTGGTCCACAGTGGCGAGTGCAGCAGCCAGAATAGAAAGGAAGGCCGATCTGGTGAGGCGGTACTCCAGGCAAAGAGCCCGAGGGCTGGAGGGATCAGCCCAGGGAGGCCTGGGAGCTGTGGACTAGATGTGTTACCCTCCTAGCACCCTCTCCTCGATGCTCTCCCGTCCCAGGGGCCGGCCCAGCCAGGGAGGAGCTGGCTCAAGTCCAGGCAGAGTGAGGACAAGGTGACAGCGACCTGGCCTGTTGCCTGCAGCTCAGGGGCTGCTCGGCTCGGGGCCCGAAGCCAGCAGCGTGGGCACGACAGGAAGCGGGGGTGACTCACAGACCTGCTCCCCCCACTCTAGTTGTGGAAGACAGAGCCGGGGGGACCCAGCTGATGTCTGCGGGGAAGCCAGGGCCTGAGCTGAGCTCAGCCAGCTGCACGGAACTCCCAGGCATCAGAGCGGCTTTGGGAGCTCAGGGCCTCGGGCAGAGCCCCTCACAGAGGGTGGGGGGCAGGCACAGCCTGGCTCCACAGGGAGGAGGGAAAGGAGAGAGGATGGAGAATGAGGGGAGGGGACAGGAGAGGAGTCCTTTCTGGGGCAGGCGGCAGCCTGTCAGATACAAGTGGGTGGCAGGTTAAGGACCTACCAGGGATGAAACACAGGTCGAGGCCACCTCTGGCCAGCAGGTGGGCATCCGAGTCAGCCTGTCCTCATGAGAGCGCTGACACTCAGCTGTCACTTACTGAGTGCCCACCACGAGCCAGGGCTAAACGGTGAACACACAGGGGAAGGTAGAAGAAGGCCCGAGGGCTTAGGGGACAGCTGGAAGGTGGGCCAGGTGGACAGGGGCACAGAGGCAGGGGCACACAAGTGGCTGCCTGACCCACCAGCCCTGGAGGAGATAACCCAACCAGAGTGGATGGGCACTTGGAACGTTCTGGTCCAAGGAGCACTAACCGCTCCCAGTCATGATCCAGAAGTCATGGTCGCAGCCGTGGTCATCACCTCCTCTCTGCTCGTAACCAAGCCCTGGTAGATTCATGCCCACGCAGCCCCTCTGTAGGACCACAGCCACCTTCCTTCAGGATTACTGCAACCCCCCTCCTCACTGGGCTCCTTACTTTGCAGCAGCTGGTAGCATCGAGTCCCAAGTCCCTCCCTGGCCTTCAAGGCTTTTTACAGCCAGGACTCCACCTGTGTCTCCAGCCCCGTCTCCCCCTCCTTCACCCTGCTGGCCACATGGGCCTTCCCACAGCTCCTGGACGGCCCTCTTCGATTTCTCTCACTCGTTCCCATTCTGCGCCGGGAAGCTCCCTCCCTGCTTAGTTCCAGCTCTTCCTTCAGAGCTCAGCAGAAGAATCACCTCCTCCAGGAGGTCCTCCAGAGCCCTCGGTCTAGGTCAGATTACCCTATTGTACATCTCGCGACCATCCAGATGTTTCCTTTATACGTTTATCACGGCCTAGAATCACACATGTATTGGTGACTTGTTTAGTAATGGGATCGTCTGGCACAGCATGAATCGGTGTGTGATGAGGGGATGGTGAGAGAGTTTCTGCAGGTGACAAACCCCAAGGGCAGGTGCCCCTCTTAGTTTTGCTTTCCCCAGAGCCTGATCCAACAACAGACACAAAATATTGGGTTGGCCAAAAGGTTTGTTCAGGTTTTTCCATAAGATGTTACGGAAAAACCTGAATGAACTTTTTGGCCAACCCGATCCATGCTCATATACGGTCACTGAATGGAGGGTGACAAGGAGTCTGATGCTGGGAGTGTGGGACGGATCATCATTTGGCTTCTGGTTTCAATGTTGACAACTCTAATTTAGTTCAGATAAATGTCACTCACCAGGGCCAGCTCTGACCTTGGATTGGCAGGGACAGGGTGTCTTGCCCTCTGTCACCAGTAGCAAGAAGCACTGATTTCCCAGAAATGCATAGCCTTCAAGGTGGGGAGTGAGAATGCTGAGACCCAGGCCCCTTGCCTGCAGACACTCTCTGACTTCCCCAAAGGTGAGTTTCGAGATGGAATTTTGCTTCTTGATGTCAACCCACCTGGTCACACGCAGGCTTCCCCCATTTTGCTGGTGGCCAAGGCTGCATTTGTGGCCAGCGGCTGCAGGTTAGAGCACCAGATCACAAATGACAGGTAGTTTTTTTTTTTTTTTTTTTTTTTTTTTTTGGTATTCGGGCCTCCCTCTGCTGTGGCCTCTCCCGTTGCGGAGCACAGGCTCCGGACGCGCAGGCTCAGCGGCCATGGCTCACGGGCCCAGCCGCTCCGCGGCACGTGGGATCCTCCCAGACCGGGGCGCGAACCGGTTCCCCTGCATCAGCAGGCGGACGCGCAACCACTGCGCCACCAGGGAAGCCCGACAGGTAGTTTTATACAGGGTAAAAGTTACAACTTTTTCCCATGACCAATTTGTAAGTCTCATGTTCTGCCACAGTGATTTACCGACCACAGGGTCACACATCCTCCAGCCGGAAAGAAATGAGATGGCATCTCCGGTGTCCTCTGCCACCTGAGCTAATGTGGCTCTGTCCCCCGGCTGTCTGAGCCCAGGGGTTTCCTCTGCCTTTGGGCAGCCTTTTCCCAGGAGGGAGGGAACACAGCTGCTCTGGAGTCAGACGAGCCTTGGCAGTGGCTCCAAAGACAGTGCCAGTGAGCCTACTGTCACCCCGCAGTCGCCGCACAGGCCACCTGCTCCCATCAAACGTCCTGAGGCTCCCAGACACCGTGGCCGCATATACATCCAGACAACCACCCTTGATAGCTTTTTTATTTCGCGCTGTCCCGTCCCAGAGCCACATTGATCTCCTTGGGCCAGCACTACATAAATCTCCTGTTTATAACTCATTACCTTAAGATTAGCTGAAAGGCTGGGTACTTATTTCACAGTGTTTACTAACTCGAATTCCCAGAGTTATTCATGAAGGAGCTGCCATAGTCCTTTGTCCACTTTCCTGCCCATACACTCCCTCCCTGATCCATATTTCTCTGATGTGGCTGCCACACATGGATAAATCAGGGAGGTGTGGCAGATGCAGATGAGACAGGTGTCTGAGACTCCAGACCAGGCAGGAGATGGGGAACCACACCTTCCCCCACCAGCCCCTAAAAGACTCCAGTGCCCACCACAGGTGCCTTTAACCAGACGCATCAGCTAGCAATGATAACAGCTCCCATCTCTTCGATTGGCAAAACCACAAAAAGCCTATCAGGCCACCGGTGGCAGAAACCAGGTGAAGAGCAGAGAAGGAGCCTGTAAGACGTTTCCAATCAGGAGAACCTGACGTTCCTCCTTTTGAAGGTGAATTCTGAGATGAGCCCACCAGGCACGTTCTCCCAAGAACCATACAGCAAAAAAGTAGCTACTGAACTTTCCCAGACTTATTAGCTTACATAAACAGAGATTTGAATAAATGTTTAAAAAATGAAATTCCCCTGATACTCTGTAATCAGTAAATGTTCATTACGGAAATACAGCAAATATGCATGAAATTTCCCAAGTGGTATTCTGGCTACAAGATTAAAAAGGCATCTCAAACAGCAGGCTGAGTTACAAAGCCTCCTCCTCTGGTCACAGTTCAGGAAAGCTCAGCCAAGCCCGGGAGGTCAGGTGAGGCTGCTTTCTCTCCCAGCCGGAACCAGGGAAAATCAGAAAATGCTGCTTCTGCCCACTCAGGCAGTTTGGAAGTGAGCCCCTGCACTGGTTGATTGATGTGTCTCTATAAATAATTAATCCTTGACCTTGCTTTAAGAGAGCCTTGACTTTTTAATTTGGGGTCTTTTAAAAAAATCAATACTGGGGGGAACATAAATCACTCTTGTGGAGTCTGATTCCAGGTAAATAAATAAATAAGCTATGCCTTCCCTCTGTCCCAGGGTGAATGGGCCAGGCAATGGATGGGGTCAGACTTTGAGGGGTTTTTTTTCTATTCAACTGCTATTGGACTATCCATCATCCTATGAGGCTCAGTTCTCTTCAGGGTCTGAATTTTATCCCTCCTTTGGGTCACTTCACAGAGGCAAGTCTGATGAAGTCTTCAGAATGTGCTTCCACACCTGCCAAGGGCTTCCCAGAACCCGTCCTGCCATATGTAGTGGGCTGTCTGGATTAAAACAAAGTCTCCTCCAGGGACGAGAGTGTCAACCCCTTCTGGTGGCCTATCTGCCTTGCCTTTGGGACAAGGGCAGACGGTGGGCAGGAGAGGCTATGACAGTTGGGAAATTTTAAAGAGGGCTCTGCCACTCTTGCCCCAGAGGCTGCACTGTTCTAGGGCAGGACTTAGGAAAAGTTCTCCACCCCATGAGCAAAGGTCAAGGTGAACACAGATGTGAGAGGTTAGCCAAAGAAAGTGGGCTTAGTAGTGCAGCTGGTAAGCAGCCCAGGGATGGGGAAGCAGCTATTCTGCCCCTTACCCCTCTGCACACACACACACACACACACACACACACACACACACACACTCACACACACACTCACACACCCTGGTCCCTTCACTCACAGGCCTCTCCTTCAGGCTCCGCTGCCAGGCCAGATCCCGGCCAAACAGATACAGAGGGCCCAACCCGTTCCCCTTAGCACAGCCAATCACGGCTCAGCCTCCAGGTGGGAGGGGCCCAAAGACCCGGGTCCACCGCAATATCTGAGACGGCTAAGGGACAGAGAGTCCCAGGGTTGGCCCCTACTTTTCGTCTAGGACAGACAGCCGGGCAGCGAGTGCCCACAGCCGAGGGCGCTGCATAGTTGCCGCGCCAGCTCCACGTCGGGGTCGAGGGGCCTGCAGCCCAGACCTACCGCGAAAGTTAGGGGAAGGGAGAGAGGTCACCTCCGACACAAGCGCCAGCACTGGCACAACTAAATCCCGCGAACGCGCCTTCGCCCGGCCGGGCAGGCCTAGAGCGAGTCTGCTGTGTAGAACTAGAAGCCAGCAGCTGAAGCTGCAGCCGCCGCCAGAGCTCGGCTGGGTCCCGCGGCAAAGCGGATCCTTTCACCGCCCACTCCTGGGCTCCTGCACTACTACTGCACTCCTGGACACACGCACGCACACACCTTCACACGATCACTGACGCACACACACTCTCCTCGAGTACAAAACAGGCTGGTGCCCCGGAGAGTCGTGGGGTGAGGATGCGCGCGATGGAACCCGTAGGCACCTTCCGTAGGAAGCCAAGAAGGCAGCCTCTAACTCCTTCCTCGCCCCTGCCCGCCACAACCGGTCCCCGAGTCCCAGTCCCCAGCGCGCGGGAAAGCTCTGGGCGCCCCGGGGCTCCAGCCCGGCTCTCCCTGGGCCCGACGCTGCCTCCCCGCGCCCAGCATCCAGGGCGAAGAAGAGGAGCGGAGGATCCGCAGGGACCGAGGGAGCCCTCGGGGTGGCAGTTCACAGACGCGCGGCAACGACTAAAATCCAAGGAGCAAAAGTCTAATTAAAGTTCCCGCTACTGGAGCCAGTCCCCAAAGTGCGGCCAGACCGGAACCCCGCGCGCTCTATCTCCGCCCGCGGCTTGGGACTCTTACCGGCGTCGGTTCTCGGGTATGGGGCTCAGTGCAGTCCCGGGCCCTCCCGGGACCCTTCGTGGCGCCGCTCCCGGCGGCAGCCGGCACAGGGCGGGGACAGGAGTGGGGCGGGGGCGCCTCGCACTTACCTGGCGCAGCCGGCGCTGGCGGGGCCGCGGGTGCCACCAGCTGGGGCGCGGTCCTCCACGGCGAATCCTCCGTTCCGGTGTGCCCGGGCTGGAGGGAGGACCCCCGCCCCAGCTCGGGCCCGGTGCCTCCTCCTGCTCGGAGCGGAGCCCCGTGCGGTGGGTGAGGCGAGAGGCGTGGGGCCAGCCACCGGAGCGCGCAGAAGAGGGAGAGGGCGCGGTGGCGTGTTCCTCCTCGGTCCCCAGCTCCGGTCCGTCCCCCTCCCGCCGCCGCCGTCGTTGTCGTCTTCGTCTCCTCTTCTCACTGCGCCGCCGGCTCCTACTCTCGCGCTGGGAAGGCTCCCAGCGAAGTGTGAGCGGAGCCTCCGGCGAAGCTGGAAATAGCGCCGCGCCCGCCCTGCGCCCCGCCCCCGGCCTGGGCCCCGCCCCGCCCCGGGCCCCGCCCCGCGGCGGTGGAGGCAGCGGCGGTGGCGGGGTCGGGAGGGGATCACTCCTGCGATCGACTTGTCCCTCCAGGGAGCTCACGGGCTCCGCGGCGCGCTCTGCGACTCCGGCGGCCCCAGGAGCCGCGCGCTGGGAGGTAAACGCCGCTGGGCGCGGTCCGGCGGCCGCCGGGGTGGGGGTGGGGATGCCCGGCGCGGCGCCGGTGTCCCGGCTTCCCTGAGAGCCGGACTCCCGGCTGCCACTTGGCTCCAGACCGCGGCCAGAGTGCTGCCACTGCCTCTGGGGGTCGCACGCCGGCGCCGACCCCGGGAAAGGACTAGGTGTTACCAGAGCGGGCCGTGACCACAGCTGGGCAGGAGGGCGCGCCTAGGACCCGACTCTGCGGGGGCGCGGAGCTGGGGAAACGCAGAGGATAGATCCGAGGAAGACTGTGAGAGGTCCCTGGGCTACAGCCGCGGTGGAATTCGGTCGAGGTCTTGGGCAGCCTCGAGCCCCCGTGTCCCCACCGATCCCCAAATTCCTAGGGCTCTGGATTCTGCTGAAAGCTCCCCATGACTCAGGCTCTCCCTTGAGGGCTACCTCCTTGAAGTCCCTGTTGTGTCATGGGCCTGAGAGCTGGGAGGGGTCCTGAACGAGGTCAACCTGGGTCAACCAACCCCTCTGCATACATCCCCCCAAGAGGAGAGTGGGCACGTGACAGATCCACAGCCACACAAAGCCAGGGCAGAGCAGGGACGTGAAGGGAGTCGGTGGGGGGCTCTGATATTCTGGTCCTTGTTCTTCCAGAGAAGAGGCAGCCCCCACCTGCAGGGGGCCAGCAGGTGCCAGGAAGGAAGGCAGGCTGGCTTCTCACAGGAGCTAGATGAAACTGCTAATCAGTCACCTCTTAGTCTTGAAGAGACACCCAGTATTTTCAAAAACCTGTAGAGAAACCTTTAGTAAAATAAAGTGAAGGATGTTCACCCTCCTCTCATTTTATCGGCTGATAAACTATCATGATCTCCCTTAGTTTCTGCAACAACTAAGTAGGCATTATTATTCCTGTTTTATAGAGGAGGAAACTGAGGTACAAGGTTACCCCCAGCATACAAGTTACAAGCCACCAGGTTGCTGGATTCCACACATCTGGAGGATGGCAGAGCCAGGATTGGGCTGCCGATTCCAAAGTAGAATGGGTTCAGTGCTGGGGTTCCCTCTCCAAGACCAGGGCCCTAGGCCCAGCCATGCTCCACTGGCTGCGTGTTACTTGTGTGTGTATGAGGGAGGGGGATGTATATGGCTGAAATCTACCTGCTCCACCTCAGTCAGGTGCAGATTGGACAATCTGAATGTAAGGGACAAGTAGGACTCAAGTGTTAGGGAGAGCAGGACAGTGGTATCCTTATCCATCCCATGACCAAAAGCTGTCAGAGTTGAGAGGGAGGAAAGGAGGTGGCAAACAAAGAGGTAGGGGTTGGTGGTGAAGTGGGCAGAAAGCTACTTTCCTGAGGAGCCCAGAGCCCTGCCCCTCTACCTGCCCCTGTGCCCCCTCGTCCCTACACCTCCAGCCCCCTCTCACCATCAGGGGTCCTGGCTGCTGGTTGCTGAAGCCTGGTGGTCAAGGGAACCTCTTCAGTACCATGCACACTCACTCGGGCAAACACACCTACACACACACACACACACACACACACACACACACACACACACACACACACTGGGCAGTCGGAAAAGGATGGGGAGAGGAGTTCCCGTTCCCTGACCCCAGCCCTACTGTCAGGAGGAGGGGCTGGACCACAGGTGCCTCCACAGGATGAGTCTACACAAGCTGTACTTCCACAGGACGTGTCTACGCAGGCTTCAACCCGGCCAGGCTAACCGTGAGTGTGGCTGGTCAGGCTGTCTCAGCTGCCCTGTGCATCTGTGTGCAGTGATCCTACTGGGAAGGACGGTTTTTCCATTAGCTTTTCCAACTGTACTTATTAGCACTTATTTGCATCTAATATTCAGGCAGACCCACTAGGAATCAGCAATACTGCATTCCTTTGACATATGCTACATGTTCAGTTTTGCACTCAGACTTCCTTCTTGTTTCGAGAGGCCCTCAGGAAAATCCCCAAAGGGGGCCTGAGGTCCCTGACACCAACGTACACTGAGATTTCCTCCTCGGGATTTGTCCAGGGCTGTGTGCCCTTTTTTGAAAGTCAGGCTCAGCCTCTGCAGCAAGGAAGGCGGAGAAACGCTGCAACTCCCAGGCAGGAAGCCCTGTGCTCACTTACGATTCTTGATATGTGTGTCTCCACTGAAAGATTAGTGGCACACTGTTCCCTTTGCATCCCAACTAAGGTAAAAAGACATTCGCATTGGATGCTCCCCTGAGTCCACATCCCAGGCCCCAGGAGAGGTAACTGAGGTTCAGAAGGCATTCTGTTACGGCCAAAGGGGTGGGTGCAGGAGGATGCCTGACCAGGTTTGGCTGAGGGCAGCAGGCAAACCACCCCTCCCCTGCTGGGCCCCAGACCATTCCCCGGAGCAGCAGCGGAGATTCTTGCTGCCTTGGGGCAGGGAAGTGAAGGCAGCACAGCAGGGAAAGCACCTTGTGTTTGATGAAGGGAATGGAAACCCGGTGGCAGAGCTGACTCCTAAGTTCTAAACCTTCCATTCTGTTGCAGTGAGAAGCGCTAGGACACTGTTCTTGGGAGGGGGATGGAAGTCATCTGGAGTGGCAGGCCTGGGAGCATCTGTCTCCCTGATCCCACGGGAGAAAGAAGGGAATGATGACATGGACCACGGGGTCTGTCTCAGGTCTCCAAGGGCTGGCTGGGTGGTCTTGAGCATGTCTCCTAGCCCTCCCCATCGTGTTTCTTCATTTGCAAAATGGGAACAGTAGACTCCGCCCCGCTAGGGCAGCAGGGATTCGCAGAAGAGATGAAGGGTATGAAAACATTTTGAAAAGTGGAGTCCGTGGCTGGCCCGCTCTGAAGTCACACTTGTTCAGCCACCTCAGGGCTTGGGTGTCCAGCACCTGGCCCTATACTGGCCTCTAAAATATCATGACCCCAAGGTTTCCCAGAGTCGGTTCACCACATCGTGACATGCTGATCTGAGCACCATTCAGATGGAGGACTCTTCCCCGGGGACCCAGCTGCTTCTGCTGTGGTCCTGCTGTGGGCTGGTGGCCAAGCGTTTCCTCCTTATTTGAATAGTGAGGGGAGTGCAGCCCAGGTTCTTGAGGCTCCTCCAGGCCTGAGCTGTGATTCCATGATTCCTAAAATTTCCTCACCTGGAAAGGAGGCCCAGAGATTCCCTTGGCCACCTGGGATCTTATCAGATGAATGTCCCTTCCCTGCTCCTTTCCTCCACTCGCCATGACCTTTCTCCTTTTCTGTCCACCCTTGGGTTTCTGAGGAGCTGGAGGGAATATGTCGCTTTGCTTCCTTCTGTGTTGAGTTGCCTGAAATTCCCTGAATGTCAGCGTGCCTGTGTGAAAGTTGGCTGCATTAGCAATGCTGCTGGGGTTCCAGGCACCCACGCGTGCCAGATACCTGTTATAATTTCTCAAATTCCACCATCGTAAGAACAGTTCCTTTTTAAAGAGCAGGTTTCTGGGGACACCAGTGTCCATCCTTAACACGACGAGCGCTGGGTAACAGATAGGGTTTCCTGGGTAGCACATAGTAGAAACTGACTGTGGTTAACGAGTAAAAAGGGAGGCCTTCTTGAAAGGACACTGGGGGTCTCGGAGCAGAGAGGGAGCCTAGCGTCAGCAACCAGGGCAGAGGGCTAGAGGACCCTTGGGTTGTACAGGAAGGGATACCCTGCTTCCAATCTAAGATCCACAGGTCTGCAGATGGCCTTTTGTTGAGTCCAGAGTCCAAGAAGCAGCCAGATAGATTCAAGTCCAAGTCCAGCCCATCCACTCAAACTGGGCTCAGAGCCAGCCTGGTGTCTCTGTTGTGTCTTGCCAATATCAAGTTCATTTTGGTGCTTCTTAATTAAAAAAACAAAACAAACAAACAAACAAAAACAAACCACAAAACACTATTGAGCTAGTCTGCTGCAGGTCACTCCTTCAGTTCCCACGAATCCTTAAGCCCCATCATCCTCTGGCAGTCTGTCTAGGGGGAGAGGACACTAAGGTGGGGCTTAACTGCAGGAGGGGGTCCAATAGACCTTGAACATAAATGGTAGAGATTTTTCTTTTTACTTTGGGGTAAAGAGTTTAAAATTCTAGACTATTTATATGTCACAACTCAGTACATGCTATTTAATTTGGACCAGATGAATTCAGCATTCACGTCATGCGGGGCTGGGCTGAAGTTTACTTTTTCACTGTCAGTCAAAGACAGTGGAAATCGGCTGGTAGGGGGCATGTCTTCCCTACCTGGAGCATAAATGAGTTTTGACTTCTCTTGCCACAGTGTTCCTGTGCATCTATCTGCATCCAGATACAAATGAGCTCATTGTGAAGAGTTCTCCCTATTCAATCAAGTTCACTTGGCTGACCTTCTTTGTTGGCTATGTGTTGTTAGTCATTAACTGAGATGACTATTAAAATGAGGAAATTACTGTATGACATAAATAAATGGCACTTCTTTTTAAACACTCCCTAATTGGGAGAGCTTGCTGATTCTCTAGGACTCCTTCTGGCTTAGCCCAGATTGGCACGGCTTAGCTGTTCATGTGTCTGCCGGTCACTGCCCAGAGTAGAGTGGCTGTAGGTTACTCAGCTTCATCCAGGGCTCCCTGGGGTCTGAGAGAGGCAGTGGGGTCTCTGAGGGCAGAATTTCCTCTCTAGCATCATCAGCCCCTATGCCCTTACCAAGGGGCATAAATCACTTCATCTCTTTCCATTATGTGGTAAGAAAATGGGGCTTAAGTATCTTCTGAGTTCCTGAGATAGCTAAAAGCGTTTTTTAAAAATGCAAACTTGAATGCTATTCTAAATTTAATGCTTAGTATTAAGAATCATGTTTGGAGATTTTTGAAAAGAAAGGATTGCTTTGAACTGAACAAAATACTTCCATAGGGACACTCCAGAAACATTTATCATGTGCCATACACCCTGAGACTTCCCTGTTGGGGGAGGTTTATCATCAGATGAGCTTAGAAATGTGACACAAAGATAGAGGACACACAAGTGGCAATTTCTTAGCCAGGCTAGAAAAACTGCATTCTGGAGGAGCCACAGGTCTGCGCCCACAGAGCTGGAAAGCAAGACGGTCACTAAGCTCAGTTGCGATGTGTGCTTTCCTGAAGACAGATACTGTAAGAATCTCCCAGATGCAGTGGGTTAGTCTCAAGGTTTTCTCAGACCCTTTTAGCAAAGGCGAGTTGTGCCATAAACCGCGTGGGCGGCCACAGCAGAGATGATAAAGCAGTGGCAGGTACTGCCCTTCTCCAGGCGATCCTGAGCAAGTGGCATTTCCACAGTGTGCCGGGGGCCCACACAACGCCTGGCAGCATGCATCTCTCCGCCGGGACTGAAAACAAAAGCCTGGTGCATGATGCATCCAAGGAAACAGATCAGGAGAAGCCCATCAATCAGGCAGCATGCCCCCAAGAGGGACATCCAAGGGCAGCAGATCAGGAATGCCTGTCCCTGGTCCAACACCCAAACCGGGTCCCTAACCTGCAGCCTCTGCTACCCACTCCTCTGTGGGAAGATGCCTCCACAGGAAACACCCGAGTTTATCTCGGAGGGAAGCACCTGAACCCTTCTCCTGCAGGTTCCCTGTGAAGGAGAAACTGGAAAATCCTGAGAAGGTTTAGTTCCTCAGACCCTCCAAAGGTTTTCCAAGCTGGAAGCAGGTCATGCTAAAACTTACTGTCAGCCCCGCCTATTCCATGCCCTGCATATGGCTGAGAGCCAGCCAGCCACCCAGGAAACTCCCCTCCCCACTTTGCGAAGCCGTCCCCCAGTGCAGAAAATGTGCCAAGGTCACCAGGCTTTGGAAGGAGATGACACCGCCTGGGAAGGTTTGTGGGGGAAGGGACATCTCCAGCTTCCTAGGATTCCTGGGTGCAGGAGTGTTCTGCAGGGAAACCCTTTTAGATACGTGGAGAAATTAAACCCTGTCGTTGAAAATAGAAGGCAGTTGCGACAGAAACTGAGATAAGCAACTGCCAGTTCATTGCTGAGTTCTCCCAGAGCCGAGGAAACTTCACCCTGCAAGCAGAGCTTGAGATGCTCTGGAGTTCAAAGCACTGCCCAGTGGCGTCCTGTCAGTAGCTATGGAAACAGTGAGCCCGTTGCCTCTCTGTCAGCTTTTGTGCCAGAGACATCTTGCTGTCAGTAGGGTTTCAAGTTAGCTTTAAAAAAAACAAGACAACCCAAATCACCTCTTTTGACACCACGTGAAGGGCCCTGTGGCATGGAGGCAGCCCTGCAGGTCCCAGCATGGAGCTTGTCACACTCTGTCCCCCATCCCTGTCCTCAGACAGAGCTTCCTGGATGCCTAGGGCTCAAATGAGTCCACCTTTTGTGCCTGTTCCAGCCTTGGTGGCTTGTCCCAAGATTCGGGGGCGGGGTGCAGGGCATGAACCAGGCTCAGCCCTGTTTAGAGGTGTGCTGAGATGATGCAGGAGCTGGAGGCAAGCCCATGAGTGAAGCCCAGCCCCCTCTATGGTTCTGGCCACCTGCCTTTAGGCACAGACTGTCCTGCCCCACCTTCATGGACGGACTGCTAGGGACAGGATGGGGGAAGCAAAGGGAAGAGCAGCTCACAGTAAAGGAGGAAGACAGACGTATGGAGTAGAATGCAAGGCAGATTGTGATGGAGCCATGACAGAGGTGGCTGAGTCACCTTCCCCGGGGGGATCAGGAAGAGCTTAACGGAGGAGGTAGCATTTGACCTGACCTAATCTCACCTGGCCTGTTCTCACTCCTAAGACTCACAGGGAAGCCTGGCGGTGCAGTGGATAAGAATCTGCCTGCCAAGGCAGGGGACACGGGTTCGATCCCTGGTCCGGGAAGATCCCACATGCCGTGGAGCAACTAAGCCCATGCGCCACAACTACTGTAGCCCACGCCTAGAGCCCGTGCTCCGCAATCACAGCCACAGAGAACCAAGGGGACAATAATTCAACATATATTTGGTTAAACATCAAGAATACTCTGGCACCTACAGATAAAAGACTCTCACTTCCACGCCCAGAAAAAGGGTAGACTCTACAATTATAAGGTAGGATTGCTGAATTCTGGAAAACAAGTGTAGCATTTAGGAATGACACTGTCTAGGGGAAACAATCAACCAGGGCCTTTTGAGGGAGTAAAGAGGTTGTAGACAAGGAAAGACAAGCATTTTATTTGTGTGGAATAAAAGATGTCTCGTCAAAGCTATTAAAAATATTAAGCCAACATCATCCCATTTTTGTAAATCATAAGCAGGTTATACGACATGAGAAATGTTTGAAACAGGCAAAGCTACTGGAACACAGCTTAGTCTCTCTCTTGGGTTATGGTCCCTCAAAAGCAGACCCAAGACAAGCATTTGGGTTCAGATAGTTCATTTGAGAGCGACCTCAGGAAGCCCAAGGCAGGCTAACAAGTTTTGATGGTTCCAGGGAAAGCTCTATAGAGAGAAAAGAGATGCAGGAGCTTAAGGTTGGAAACATCTCCTGGGTTGAACTCAGATGGGCTGAGGGGATCAATAGAGTTTGTTACAATGTCATTATCAGCACAAGACACTCTACACAAATTAATGTTTACATAGCTTTTCTCCTCTGGTTCGGTCGTGATGAAGCATGCCTTGGTGGTGTTAAAGAGCCAAGGTTAAAAGTTCTCCCTGTGGTATTTTTGAGAATATGGCAGCAGTGCTGGTGGTATAATTTTGAATCCCCTAATAAAAACAGACAGACCAACTAGGTAGCCAGACCTAAAACCCATGGGAAACATTCTCAGTAAAACTAGTGGGCAATGGCAATTCCCTGGCAGCCCAGTGGTTAGGACTCTGTGCTTCCACTGCCGTGGGCCTGGGTTTGATCCCTGGTCAGGGAACTAAGATCCCACAAGCCACGCAGTGCAACCAAAAAACAAACAAACGAACAAACAAAAAAAGTGGTGGGCAACGTATCCCTCCAAACATCGGAATACTAGCAAAGGGAAGAAACAGGGTGCTTGTCATGCCTGAGAACATGAGCACCCCCCAGATAGCCAGCAGGTATTCACTGGGAAGCATAGAGATCCCGTTTTAGAACAGTAACTGAAGCTGGGAGCGTTTTGCCCCCTCCAACGGCATGTAAGTGCAAAAGGCATCAGATAAGATGATTTAAAGGGGATGGAGCATCCTGAAACTGACCAGCCAGGTCTTCCTTCCAGGAGGAGACACTGCTGAAAGAGGAATCAGAATTGAACCGAGAAGGGATAAAAGAGGGGAAGGAAACAGAAGATCCAGATAAAAGTGGAGACATGTTTATAAGAGCCAGAACGTTGGAAATCAAACTGCCAGATCTTTTAACTGTGTGAAACGAAACAGGGAGCTTTGTGAAGTTAGAAAAGCTACCTTGAACTAAACTTCCTCCTAAAAGTTCAGAAAAATTAATTTCCTCTTTACAGAAATGAGCACAAGAAAAGGATCGAGGTCATACCCCACACAAAGTAAAAAAAGAGAGAGAGAGAGAGAGAATAGGGAGTAGAATACCATCTCCACAGACAATGAAAAGCATAAAGAAAGACATGCTTACGAAACAAATAAGAAGCTATAACCTACTATTTCCAAAGATAAAAGCCATAAGAAATTAAGGAAATGGTATAACGACATAAATCAGAAATTTACAAACTCAGAAATGAAATGACAAATTCAGGAAAAAATTTGGTTTAAAAGAAAACATATTTCAGAAATTAAGACTAAACTAGAAAGAATACATGAGTGAATAAACATGACAGATATTGCACTAGAAGAAATAGGAGATGGGAAAAAATGGAAAATATTAAAAATCCATAAGAAATGAACATGATACAAAGGATTCAAGAGAAAGTGACAAATGTTGAAGCTAGGTAAAGATGACTTAACATGCAGGGAATAGGAGTCCCTGAAGAAAAAAACAAAAGTAGGGCTTGGAACAAATGTTAAAAGCTATAATTCAAGGAAAACTGTCATAAACAAGCAAGGGTTGAAACTACATATTGAAGGGTCACACCATGTTCCTGAGAATACTGACCCAGAATGACCAACTTTAGGGTATAATTTTAGTAAAATAATGAGACTTTAAAAAAAAATAAAATTCCTTTGGGTAAGCAAAAGTGGCATATGATTTGATAGAAAACTGGATTATCACCAGCTTTTTGACTGTAACACTGTGTCACAAGAAAATAGAGTACCATACTGAAGATACTCAAGGAAATAAAATGTGAACCAAGAATCTAGGAAAACTGACTTTCAAGTATAAAGGGTACAAACTCTTACCAATATGCAAAAATTCAGGAAATATTGAGCCCTTCCTGAGGAATCTACCAGAGAACCAAAGTGATTAGAGAAACATGAACATAAAGAGATGAACATGAGCTCTAAATATTTGGTTGTTTATGGAATTAAGAATAATTGAGGATTAAAAAGGAAAGAGTATAGTAGGTAATGGCTATACTTTTTTTTTTTTTTTTTTTTTTTTTGTGGTATGCGGGCCTCCCTCTGCCGCGGCCTCTCCCGTTGCGGAGCAGAGGCTCCAGACGCGCAGGCTCAGCGGCCATGGCTCACGGGCCCAGCCGCTCCGCGGCATGTGGGATCCTCCCAGACCGGGGCGCGAACCCGGTTCCCCTGCCTCGGCAGGCGGACGCGCAACCACTGCGCCACCAGGGAAGCCCTATACTTTCTGACAATATAGATATAGTACAGCTCTTTATTAATGGGAGGAATAAGAAAATGAGGAAAGCATATGGAAAAAATTTTTTTAAGTATAATACTTTTATTGTACCTAGGTTTAATAGAAGTCAAATAAGATCTTATTATATCTGTTCCAATTTTGTCAGCAAGAAAAATAACTTGGTATGATAAAATTATTTTATTTTATTTTTTAATTGAAGTATAGTTAATTTACAATGTTGTGTTAGTTTCAAGTGTACAGCAAAGTGATTCAGTTATATATAATATATGTATATATACATTCTTTTTCAGATTCTTCTCCATTATAGGTTATTACAAGATTTTGCATGTAGTTCCCTGTGCTATATAGTAGGTCCTTGTTTTTTACCTATTTTATATATAGTAGTGTGTATATGTTAATCCCAAACTCCTGATTTATCCCTCGCCCCACCCCTTCCCCTTTGGTAACCATAAGATTGTTTTCTATGTCTGTGAGTCTATTTCTGTTTTGTAAATGAGTTCATTTGTATCATTTTTTTAGATTCCACATATAAGTGATATCATATGGTATTTGTCTTTGTCTGACTTACTTCAGTTAATACAGTAATCTCTAGGTCCATCCATGTTGCTGCAAATGGCATTATTTCATTCTTTTTTAAGGCCGAGTGATATTCCATTGTATATGTATCTATACCACATCTTCTTTATCCACTCCTCTGTTGATGGACATTTAGGTTGCTTCCGTGTCTTGGCTATTGTAAATAGTGCTGCTATGAACATTGGGGCGCATGCATCTTTTCGAATTAGAGTTTTCTCCAAGTATATGCCCAGGAGTGGGATTGCAGGATCATATGGTAGCTCTATTTTTAGTTTTTTTTAAGGAACCTCCATACTGTTCTCCATAATGGCTGCACCAATTTACATTCCCACCAACAGTGTAGGAGGGTTCCTTTTTCGCCACACCCTCTCCAGCATTTATTATTTGTAGACTTTTAAATGATGGCTATTCTGACTGGTGTGAGGTGATACCTCATTGTATCATTAACTATTTTTAATAATGATGTTGATTGAGGTAGTATTAGTGTTTTACACTGAGACTTTTGTGCGTATAATATAGGATAAAGTAAATAGGTGTTGGATATTCTAATTCTGTGATTCTTGTGTACTCTTGAGAAGTATGATTTTGGGTGAGAAAAAGGAATTCAGGTATAAGAAAGAAGAGTTTAAATAAACACTTGATAATGCTCAAATTGAATTGAAAGAATCAGTACACACTCATGAGGCATTTTATCTTTTTTTAATTAATAGAATTAGTTTTAAAGAACTGCTTTAGGTTCACAGCATAACTGAGTGGAAAGTACAGAGGGTTCCCCTCCACCCACCCCCATCCCCCAAAACCAGCCTCCCCTACCATCAACATCCAGTGTCAGTGTGGTACCTTTATAACAGTCAATCTACCAACATTGACCAAGCTCAACCGAAGTCCATTGTTTACATTAGGGTTCAGTCTTTGTGTTGTACGTTCTGTGGATTTTGACAAATGCACAGTGGCATGTATCTACCATTATAGTATCATACAGAATATTTTCACTTCCCTAAAAATCCCCTGAGCTCCGCCTATCGTCCCTCCCTCCCTCCCTCCATCCCCTGAACCCCTGGCAACCACGGATCTTTTTCACCATCTCCATGCTTTTGCCTTTTCTAGAATGTATTATATTCAGAATCATACAGATGTAGCCTTTTCAAATTGGCTTCCCTCACTTAGCAATATGTGTTTAAGTTTCTTTCATGTCTCTTCGTGGCTTGATAGCTCCATTCTTTTTATTTCTTTGTATATTTTGGACAACAATCTTTTATCAGATATGCATTTTACAATATTTTCTCCCAGTCTATGGTTTGTCTTTTCATTTTCTTGACATTTTATTTTATTTTTTTAAAAAAGATAGCTATCTAGATAGAATCCACTATGTACAGATAGCAAGGAGACTGGCAGTACTAAAATATATGTCAAAAGGACATGGAAACCATCTGTAAGAGGCTCTTGGTGGCCAAATATGGAACCATTTGCGCTTCAACAAAGATTATAATTGTAATGAATTAAATAAAACCCATCAAATGTATTTAAACCTTTAATTCATAAAGCTACTTAAGACATAGTCACCTTCAGAGGAGAAAGAACAAATTTATTCTCTCAAATACTGGTAAATGAAGAGAAAGAATCAAACATTTATCCTGCCTTTAATATGTGAACTGTACCACTGGGTAGCCAAACAGTGTATGAGTGGAAGCATCTCTTTTTTAAAAAAGTATTTATTTAATTTATTTATATTTGACTGTGTTGGGTCTTCGCTGCTGCGCGTGGGCTTTCTCTAGTCGCGGTGAGCGGGGGCTACTCTTCGTTGCGGTGCGCGGGCTTCTCATCGCGGTGGCTTGTCCTGTTGCGGAGCACGGGCTCTAGGCGCGCGGGCTTCAGTAGTTGTGACTTGCAGGCTCAGCGGTTGTGGCTCGCGGGCTCTAGAGCGCAGGCTCGGTAGTTGTGGCGCGCGGGCCTAGCTGCTCCGCGGCACGTGGGATCTTCCCGGACCAGGGCTCGAACCCGTGTCCCCTGCGTTGGCAGGCGGATTCTTATCCGCTGCACCACCAGGGAAGCCCAAGCATCTCTTTATAGAAGTACTCGAGTTAATATATGAAAGAGAAATGATAGAATATCACCATTTTAAAGCCCTTGTGAATGAACAGAGCTCGGCATTGTGCAGCAACAGCTGTTAAACTCACAAAAGGAGAGGCAAACAGACATTATGTGTCTCCTAGTGAAAGAACACACCACCGCCCGTGGTCTTGCCAGAAGGACTGAACCCGAGTCTGATCCAACCTCTGGATTCAGCTGCAAATTTTACAGGAAAATACAGAGAGACACCTTGAACTCCACCAAGAGTATCAATCAGCAGAACCCAGACAGTGGGAAACTGGGTCAAAAGGCTCAGAATCTTCAACAGATAAATTATAAAGAACAGAAAGGGATGGAGGGGGAAACCGCTACATTAAAAGAGACTCAAAAGGTAGATTGGATTTTGAAAAATAGCAAAGACTACTGCACACGTCTAGGAAGGCACTCAGGTGATACAAGTGTCAAGAAAGACAAGAGACCAGATTCCTATCAGTGTCTGGAGAGGGGTCATTTCTGCAGGGAGGAAGGCAGTTGAGATTGAAAGCAGACACATGAGGGCGCAGCTGGGGATGTTGGTGAAGTTCTATTCCTTGCTCTGGGTGTTGGTTGTTATAATAACTCCTTAAGCTATACATTTGTTGGGCTTATTTTTTCCGTCTGTTTTATTTTACAATGAAAATACTTCTTAAAAAATTCTCTCCATCCCTAGTTTCATCCTCATTCTCCACGTGCCCAGAGGCAATGGTTGTGGCTGTGACTGATTTCCCAGTATGATGCCTTAGGGCTCTGGCTCCAGAGTAAGGATGCTGAGTATCTAATTAGAAGGACCCAACGACCCACCAGAATAAATGCTCCAGAAGGTCAGAGACTGTGCCTGCCGTGTTCACTGCTGTATTCCCAGCTGCACCTGGCATGTAGTAGGTGCTCAATAAATATGCCTTGAATGAATGTATGACAGAAGCTGGACTCAGTGGTTTCACTTTGCTGGGGAGAAATGTATAGTGTAATCGGTCATATAAAAGATACTGCGACCCCACCACGAAAAGGCCCGTCTCCTCCCTGTTTCTGAGTCGGTCATATCCACGTCTCTGAGGTCACTTTCTGGCCCACCTTTGGACACCACCCGTCCCACCAACAGGGAGAACCTCCTTGGTGAACCACAACTCTGAAGGATGCCTTGCTGCTTCTAGAGGACTGGCCAGGCCAGGGGTGGGGCTGGATCATCCCTTCACCTTAATTTTGAACAAGAGTTTGGTGATGCTTCAGAGAAGCAATGCCTTGGTCCGGTCCCCACTTCCCCCTACCTGGAGAGGCATTTGCCATGGTGACTGCCATGGGAGAAGTAGGGATATCTGTGGGCTCTAGGATTCGAGAGAATTCCTTCTGCAAACACCAGGGAAAGACAGCATGGGCTGACACTGGAGTGTGCAGGCCCTCTGCTGCTCTGCTTTCCATCCCTGCCCTTGAGGGTCCCCAAGAACATGGGGATTCCAGGTGCACCCACATACAAACATGAGGTACAACCTTTATCCTTGGAGACCCAAATTCAGGGCATGTTTGGAAGGTAGCATCATTTAAAGTGACTTTTGAAATTAGGTTTACACGAAATTGCTAAGAATTATTTGCTTCCCTTAGCCTCCTTTATCCTGGTTTATACCCATTTAACAGCTGGGACAGCAGAGGCCAGAGGTTTAGTTATTACTCCAGTTGGAGAGGAGTAAGGGCTCTTGAGGGTGATGCCTCTGTTTTCCATAGATGGTCCCACTCATGACCAGTGCCTCCCAAACTTGACTTTGAAAAGGATGAGCAGGTGGTTCATGGGACTGGAGCCAGTTTCCTCTCATCTGGCATTTGTTTGCAGTTCTCTTCCCAGAGCACGGATGCTACCTGCCCCTCCACATGCACCTCCACCCCGCTTCCCAAGAAATAAGTTCTAGAAATCTCGGGGATTCCAATTCCCTACAGTCAGATCTCTGGGCCACCTATTCCAGAGAGTCACTTGCTGTGACTCATCCCAGTACAGGGCGCTGATAATTCCTTCCACGTTATCTTCCTAGGAAGTGTCAGGCACAGAGTGAGCAAGACATGCCCAGACCTCCCCTCACAGAGCTTATCGCCTGCCCAGTGGACATTCAAACGTCCGTGCCTTGCAATTTCCAGAGGTGGATAGAGGTTCCCTTGTTTAATAAAAAGCAGAAGAAAAAAATGGATTAAATCAAAGTCCTCTCAGGTAACCCTCTTCTCCACCAGTTAAGTACAGTAAACCTATTTTAAGAGCACCGCTCAGTAAGCATAAACTTTATTTCACTGCATCATATAATCCCCTGTAATAGAAAACCAGGGATGAGGATGCCAGCAGCAGGTGCAAAAGGCAGTTTTACATCAATAGAAAATTCATGTCTAATTAATCTCTTCACAGCCAACATAATTGAGTTTTCATGGGGACCGCCGGGCTCAGACCCAACCCCACCCCACTGTTCCCTTTGACGGGGGACTGTCTTGCCGACTGCTATGCGGGAATTTGTCTGGAAACAAAGGGAAAAACAGTGCTGATACCATCTCGGGCAATGTGGGTTTGCAGCAGAATCTCTTTATTTCCATCACCAAGTTATTACTGACATCCAAGCCTCCGAGCGCAGTCTCAAAGGTCTTCCCTGGGTATGTAAATAGCATCCTGCTTTGTTATTTATTTCTTAGCTCTCCTCTTCCCTCCCTGCCCTCAAGTTGTTTTCTGCCTCTTTTTTTTTTTTTTTTTTCTGAAGACATCACAAGGGTCACATCTCTCTCTTCTATCACAGCGGTCTTCACTTTTGCAGCATAAGAAGGAATTATGAGCCGGGTGAGTGCCGGCGTCCTACACGCGGGTGTATGTCTTGTCGGCCTCCCCATCCTCCCAGGTTGAGGCCATGATTCATGCATGGGTGACAGCCAGTTTAAAAGCAATCACTGTGAAGCCACAAGAAAATGCACAGGATTCATAAACTCCCAATATTGCCTCATCTGATCTATTTCCTTCATTGCTTTCTTCTCCCTCTGTTAAACTGTGATCAGCCTTCGCATGGAGCAAAGTTGCATCAGCCCAATGTTTCATACCAGCTATGTTAATTAAAATGCTCCCTCTATGCCGATTTCCAATAGGCTCTCCTCCCAGCAAATGTGAGCGCACAAGAAAAGCCCCAATCAGGCTTGTATTGGTTCTTCACGCCCACTGTGAGCAACAGGTCAAGCAGAGACGGGGTGGGGGCACTGCCCAGGAGCCAAGGTCTGGCACAGAAAGAGGATGCTGCAACTTCAGAGTCCTCCTTGAAGCAGGGTTCATGGTCCCTATAATCAGAACAAGCAGCTTGCCAGGGTGAGTTGTCTCCCACCTTATTCGGAGTCTGGGGTCTGCTTTGGATGCCTCTGAAAACTGCGTCTTCTATTGCCAAGGATAGGTCTAGGTTTCTACCTTGCCCACGTGAGGCGTTGGCACTGCCAGGTGAGGCTGTGTGCGTCATCAGGTGTGGGTGGGGCCGTCCTGCCCATCCAGCAGCCCATCACCTGCATCACCACCAGATACCCGTTTGCCAGCTACCAAACCAGAGTCCCCAGCCAGGAGTTCAGGGCTGGGCTTAAGCAGAAAATTGGAGTCCATCTCCCGTTCACCATCATCCTTGGACCTTGGTGTCCCAGAAGCCACGGACACTAGCAAAGCTTTCACGTTCATGCCAGTGAAGACCACTAGGGGCAGCAGAAAGCCCAGAGAACCAGAGTAAGTCTTGGGCATGGGGTCCGGATAGACTCCTCACCACTAGGGCTCGGGCTCCTTGGTGGAGTCTGGGGTCAAAGGATCAAAGGGCTCTCTGCCCAGACTCCTCCTGTGCTGCTGGTTTCCCTTGAGGACTTTGAGGGGTTCCTGTTTCCCTGGCCAAACACCCATTTTTAAACACATTGACGGATGAATGGATAAAGAAGTTGTGGTACATGTATACAAAGGAATATTACTCAGCCATAAAAAAGAAGGAAATAATGCCATTTGCAGCAGCATGGATGGATCTGGAGATTGTCATACCGGATGAAGTAAGTCAGACAGAGAAAGACAAATATCATATTATATCACTTATATGTGGGATCTAAAAAAATGTTACAAATAGACTTATCTACAAAACAGAAATAGAGGCACAGATGTAGAAAACAAACTCTCGGTTATCAAGCGGGAAAGCAGCGTCGGGGTCGGGATAAATTGGGAGATCGGGATTGACATATACACACTACTATATATAAAATAGATAACTAATAAGCACCTACTGTATAGCACAGAGAACTCTACCCAATACTCTGCAATGACCTATATGGGAAAAGAGTCTTAAAAAGAGTGGATATATGTTTTTAAAGAAAGTTCTGTACTAATTATTTTTTTAAAGTTACAATAAACAGCATTGTGAGACAGCCATAAAAAAATTTTTAAAAACCCACACACCCCACTTCCCAAACTCCTCACGGGGACAGCCTCCATCCACCTGCTCCCCTCTCTGTCCCCCAAGGGCCATCCCTCCTCCCTTGCCTGCTTGCTGCCTGCCTATTCCTTGTTGCCCCTGCTGCTGTGGGTGCTGAGCTGGCTTCTCTTCTCTAGTTTCAAGATCTGGGCTCATCCTCTGGCCACCTCTTGCTCTTCTGCTGCTCTGATAGCTGGATAGGGAGGGTCAGAAAGCGGTCTGAATGCCGCCCTGGAGACGCTGTGGGGAATGGGGAGAGATTGGCACCACGGTGAGTCACCGTCTCCCAGGCCTGCTTCCCATTCTCATGCCACACCCTTGAGGTCCAGCCATCCCCATTAACCTAGAGATGCTCACTGAGATCCCAGACTTTTATGGGGCTGAACTAACCAAAGTCAGAAAATGGAGGATGGGGGTGGGAAAGCCTTGACCACTTTCTGATGTTTCAGGTGTTACACTGAAGTCTGGGGCCATAGCCCTCTGAGGCCTGAAATCTTGAGTTTTTATGGATTGCTATTTATGTGACATTCAATGACTAATAACAAAAATAAAAGGAAATCCCACAAGACCCCATTCCCACTTGGAAGTATAACTGAGGGTGTAGACATTCTTCTGGAGGGTGAGACAGGGAAGGCACAGAGGCTGCCCTTGGGGAGGATCATTAGCTTTGTCCTGCCACACTTGAACTTCTTTGGGAGAAAACACAAACCTCCCCATGCTACACAGGGCCCCAAAGTTTTAGGACTTAAACCTAATCTCAACAGAAGACCTGGTGTTGCTCATCACAGGGGACACCAGCAGACACCCCCACACAGGTCCTGTCCTCACCACCTCTCCTTTGATGATTTGTAAGGACCTAACTGGTCACCCTTTCTGGGTCTCACATCCCTCTGGTCCACCCTCCACCACAGTCTGAGTCGTGCTTCTAAAATACAACCTGATCACACCAGTCTGATGTCTACCACTTGTCAAGTCAAATCCACAATCCCCACCCTGGGAATTTAGGACCAACTTCTCCTTTCTTTACACCATTCACTAGACGCATCACTGCTTTCTTCCTGCCTACTCCCGTTCACGCTGTTCTGCTGGAATGCCACCCCTGACACCCACTGCCACGCCTCAGTATGCACTTGTGCCTGCTACTGCCTCTTATCCAATATATATTGTTCTGAGAGTCTTAGCCTGTGCAATAAGTCAAGAAAAAAATATAGATATGTATAATGATGCAAAAAATAGAAAAGAAGGCAATTACTTGAAGATTATATGCATTTCAAAAAAACAAATGGAAAACTGTTAGAACGTTGATATCAAAAAAAGAACTGAGATGCATAGTTTCCCTATATACAAATTGTAACTTGCTAAATATAATGAAAAAAAATCCCATTTACCATAGCAACAAAATATATAAAATATCCGGGGATAAACCAAAAGGAATATGCAATAACTGTACCAAAAAAAATCTATAAAACTGTACTGTGAAATATAAAATAAGAGCTTAATAAATGAAGAGCCATGTTATGGCATAGGAAGACTTGGTAATAATAGTATTTCAATTCTCCCTAAATTAATCTATAAATGTAACTCCAATAAAAAATCCCAGCAGGATTTAGGGAGAAGAACATAATAAAATTCAATTGGAAGATTTCCAAATGACCAAGATGAACTAAGAACTGTTCTTTAAAGAGGAGCAATGAAAGAAGAAGATTTGGTTTACTGGCTATTGAACCAAAATAGAAAGGGATGCTTCTTAAAAATAAAAATAGACAAAACAACAGAAGAGAAAAGAGGATTCCCCAAATGGATCCTTGCATATGTAGACATCTGATATTACTAAGAATAAAAACGGACACTTACTGAGTAAGTATCCCATGTGCCAGGCCCTGTTCTAAGCACTTTACGTGTATTAATTCATTTAATCCTGACAACAGCTCTGGGAGGTTGGTTACTGTTACTAACCCAACTTACAGATGAGGAAACTAAAGCACAAAGCAGTTGAATAACTTGCTCAAGGGCATACACCATTATGATAAGAGTGACAGATAAAGTTGGTTAAGAAGGATAGTCTATGGGACTGTCCATGGGATAAAAGGAAGAAAATGGAATTAGATTTCCTACCTCAGATCATGTACAAAATTGAATCCCAGATATGGGAAAGATTTCAATGTAAGAAGAATCAAGGGTACTAGATGCTCATCACTATTCACAATCTCCAAAAGGTGGAAACAACCCAAACATCCACCAACTGATGCATGGATAAACAAAATGTGGCTAGTCCATGCCATGGAATATTATTCATCCATGAAAAGGAATGAAAGACTAATACATGCTACAATGTAGATGAACCATGAAAACATTATGCTGAGTGAAAGAAACCAGACACAAAAGGCCACATATTGAAAGACTGCATTTATATGAAACATCCAGAATAGGTAAATCTATAGAAATAGGAAGCAGTGGTTTCCAGGGGCTGAGAGTAAGTAGCAGATTTGGGAGTGACCGCTCAATGAATATGGGTTTTCCTTTTAGGGTGATGAAAATGTCTTGGAACTGGATAGAGATTATGGTTTCCCAACATTGTGAATATACTAAATGCCATTGAATTGTACACTTTAAAAAGGTTAATGGTTAATTTTATATCATGTGAATTTTACCTAAAAAAAAAAAAAGTACTAGAAGACACTGTGGAAAGAGTGACTTTAACACCTTGGGGTAGAGCGTTACTATACTGGCCTCCACTGAATCACATCTTCCTGTGTCTGTGCACCTTAGCAATGTGACCTTGGTGTTCTTTCCATCAAGAAGTGGAATCTGTCTCCCCATCTCTTGAAGTTAGGCTGGACTCGTAACTTGCTTTGGCCAATATAATGCGGGGAAGTGACCCTGGGCCAGGTCTGGATCCTCTGATGTAAGAGATGTTACAGCTTCTACTTTACCCTCTCATAGTCCTAAGACCACCATGCCGTGAAGGAGGCCAGGCTAGCTTCTTGGAGCAGGAGAGGGCATGTGTTGGAGAACTGAGGCACCCCAGCCTACAGCCAGAAACAACTGCAGCTTTAGTCACGTGAGTGATCTCAGGAGAGACCAGCAGAAAAACCACCCAAATGCCATCCAGAGAATCATAAAAAATAATAGATGGTTAATGTTCTAAGCCACTATGCTTTGGAGTGGAGTGTTGAGCACTGATACCTGAGTAGATAACTGATACATTTGGGCTAAGTAAGGCTTTTTTTTAATGCAGTGGTAAAGAAAAATAGATAGTGATGAAATAAAAATTCACATTTTAAGGCAAGATGAGAAAAATATGAACATAAAACTTTTCCTCTGCCCTTTGGCCTCCTCCCTCCCCTCTAGTGTGCCTTGTGCACATGCATTATGTATTAACCAGATCTCCCTAATGGCAGAAATACCTGCTCAACCATAAAGATCAATTTTTCTTCTTCTGGCACCAGCCATGTATCTCCTTAGAAGATAACATTCCCTTCTCAATCCTGTAAAGGGTCACGATGACCCACCACTCACCTTGTATGTGCAGACATCTCTGGTGAACTTTATGTACAATGCCAATATATCATTTCTCTTAAAGATAGAGATTGGTGCAGAACAGACTAGTCAGATGACCTGGGGAGATACTGGGCCACACCTAACAGAAGTTCTTAGCTTAAATATTTACTTATGACCTTATTAATGCTACTAGTTATTTTACTTGTATTCTGCCTATTTTACAAGATATTTGGTAATGCTTCTTGCATTGCCAAATAGTGTGACTGAGCCTCAGATAAAATTAATGATAATTAGGTGACTTGAAATGATTGGTCAAAAATATAGTTCTAGGGAGTTCCCTGGTGGCCTAGTGGTTAGGATTCCAGGCTTTCACTGCTGTGGCCTGGGTTCAATCCCTGGTTGGGGAACTGAGATCCTGCAAGCCATGTGGGGTGGCCAAAAAACAAAACAAACAAACAAACAAACAATATATATAGTTCTATAAGATCAGTGATTGTAATAGTGTTACTCTAGATATGGGAAGAAGCAACAAGAGGGAACAATTTCCTGGACCATAACAGACTAGTAAGACAGGTGGTCCAGAGGCCTTTGGTTACTGTTAACAGGGCCTAGTCCAGTAATAGCACACTGAATGTCCTATCAACAAAATGCTCACCTGACCTGGGAATAAGCATTCCTAGCACCATGGGACAAATTGGCCATAAAATACCTTCCAAACCTTGGTTGAAGTAAAGAACAAAAAGGAAGAGACTGTAAAATAAAGAATGTCACCCACCATTCAGTTCTACAAGAATCAAGTCATTAGCTACTGCAGTCACTGACCTACAATACACCCTGAAAGGAAATCAGGGTGAAGATCAGGATGAGACACTTTGTGCCCCCAGAAAACTGACAGAACTGGTCCTCAGATACGGCCAGTTCTACCAAGATGTGTGCCTTCTACCAAGATGTGTGCTTGATTGCACATACCCCTTTGCCAAAATCACATATATACTGGCCTCCCCTTTTTCCTCTTTGGAACAGTTCTCAGAGCTCTCTGAGAGACTGTCTCCCGGGTTATAATTCTCAGGTTGGCTCGAATAAAATTTTTCATTTCTTTCTTAGTTTGACTATTGATTAATTTTTTGCGGATAATAGAAATAGGACAAATTTGACTAGGTAAAAAATGTAAAACTTCCACACAGCAAAACACAAACAAATAAAACACCACTAACAACTGGTGCTTATCCTGGGGGTATATCAAAACTGCCGGGGAGCTTTATCAGTACGCATATATCAGTCACATGTCAAGGAAATATTTCAGACACCCCAGGGTTTAGAGTGAATACATGTGGCACTAGGTCATGGTTAGAGCAAGAATCCTGTAGACAGGCAACGGCTTGAATCCCACTTGCTGGCTGTGTGCCCTTGGGCAAGATGTCTCTCTGCCTATAAAACTGGTACAATAGTATATGTGTCTCATAGGGTTATTGTTGTATGGATTACAACAAGTTAATACATGTGAATCAATTAGAACAGTGCCTGTCATACAGTAAATAATTAATGTAGTCAGCATGTGAATACTGAAAATTTTCCAAATGATTCCCATACACCACCCACCAAACCAGAAAACAAAATTTGACTGGAGTGTGTATGTGGACAGAGATTTGTAATACATTATGATGAGCAAAAGTTATCCTCAAGGTACAAGACAGCTCTGAATAATCAATAAGAGAAACATGTAAAAACAAATGCAATCAGTTCCAAAAGAAATGTAAATACACAACAAACATTAAAAGACATTCAACTTTTGGACTTCCCTGGTGGTGCAGTGGTTAAGAGTCTTCCTGCCAGTGCAGGGGGCATGAGTTCGATCCCTGGTCCGGGAAGATCCCACATGTTACGGAGCAACTAAGCCCGTGCGCCACAACTACTGAGCCTGCATTCTAGAGCCCATGTGCTGCAACTACTGAAGCCCACGCGCCTGGAGCCCGTGCTCTGCAACAAGAGAAGCCACCGCAACGAGAAGCCCGTGCACCGCAACGAAGAGTAGCCCCCGCTCGCCGCAACTAGAGAAAGTCCACGCGCAGCAACAAAGACCCAACACAGCCAAAAAATAAAAATGAAAAAAGACGTTCAACTTTAACGGTCATCAGAAATATACATTAATGCAATTTGTTTCTGGTCTTTCATATTTGCAAAGAGTAAAAAAGGATAATTACCAATGTTGATGAACATGGGGAGAAGCAGGAACGTTCATACCCTGTTAGGCAGATTTTGAATTGTTACCATCTTTCTGAGAGCAACATAGCAGGAGTGCATACACAATTGTAATGTGATCCTCTTCTTGGAATTTATCATAAGGAAATCATCAAACAGGTTAAGAACAATATATGAATAAGGGTGTTCATAATAATCTCCATGTTAAAACAACTCTGATGCCAGTGAATGGAGATTCGTAAAATAAAGGGACAAAGCCAGTTTCAGAGCAAAGTGAATGTGGTAGGACCCACTTGTGTAGATGCGTATGCAGAGGGTGTCACTAAACACTGTCCCCGCTGTTGGGGAGGACGTTGGCGGCGGGTGTAATATTAGGAGGCCCAACAGGGGCTGGAGATCCTAGGGAATTCACGTCAGCCTCATCCTACCCAAAGCTGACGATTTCATCTCCATCTGTCTGATTACTGAATTTTATTTTTCAGGTGGTTCAAAACTTGTTATTGGGCTTCCCTGGTGGCGCAGTGGTTGAGAATCTGCCTGCCAATGCAGGGGACACGGGTTCGAGTCCTGGTCTGGGAAGATCCCACATGCCGCGGAGCAACTGGGCCCGTGAGCCACAACTACTGAGCCTGCGCGTCTGGAGCCCGTGCTCCGCAACAAGAGAGGCCGCGACAGTGAGCGGCCCGCGCACCGCGATGAAGAGTGGCCCCGGCTCGCTGCAACTAGAGAAAGCCCTCGCACAGAAAGGAAGACCCAACACAGCCAAAACTAAATAAATGAATAAAGAAGCTTTCATTTAAAAAAAAAACCCCAAAACTTGTTATTGCTCACCTCAAACGCCAACAAACCCCTCATTCTTCCTTATATTCCCTCATTCTTTCACAATAGGTCTGATTGGATGAGCCATTAAGCCCATCATTTAGCAACCAAAACTTGGTTGCCCTTTCTTTCCTCAAGGGCAGGAAGAACTTAATATGCAACCCTTCCCGGAGGAGAGATGAAATATTTGCATTCTGTCTCTCTAATGCAACAAAACGAGGAAAAAGATCAAAGAGCTTCGATTCTTTAATAAAGCAGGCTGAGCATGCAGAGTCTGCTGCCACATATATGTAAAATTTACTATAAATAACCGAGAAAAAAGACTGGAGGGATGTGTATCCAAGTGGAGGAGGAGCAGGAGAGTTGAACAAGCTAATTGGATAAATGAAATCAAGGGTGTTTCCTGTTTTCTTGAATTTTATGATTTTTCTGTAATTTTCATATATTTCTCTTGAAACAGAAAAGCAATCTTCTATACTATTAGACTTTCGTCTACCTTTCAGAGGTGTCTCCTCCACTCAAAATCATCTCTAATCCCTGCCCCTTATTTTGACAATGTTGGTGGGTGTCTAGCTGTCTTGTACAATGTGCTTAAATGCTCCCAATCCCCAAACCTGCCTCCATGCAAGCCTGAGGGGCTGAACCAGGGGTGGGTAGTGTGGACAAGGAATGTTGCCTGCCATTCCAGTAAACAACGTTGCCCATCATTCCAGTTCTACAAGGGTCAAGCCATCAGCCACTACAGCTGCCGCTCCCCCCCACCATAGGGCACCCTGAGGGGATTCAGGATGAAGAAAAACAGGATACTGGCCCTAGATGGTTAAGATGTATATCTAGGGGCTTCCCTGGTGGTGCAGTGGTTGAGAATCCGCCTGCCGATGCAGGGGACACGGGTTCGTGCCCCGGTCTGGGAAGATCCCACATGCCGTGGAGTGGCTGGGCCCTTGAGCCATGGCCGCTGGGCCTGTGAGTCCGGAGCCTGTGCTCCACAACGGGAGAGGCCACAGCAGTGAGAGGCCCCCGTAACGCAAAAAAAAAAAAAAAAAAGATGTATATCTAAGGAATAATTTCAGTGAGCCCTTGCATTTTCCGATACTTAGAAAAGCACTAAGATCATGACCTTGAGCTGTCTGGTTTTTGTGCTTTCCAGTAACCTTTTGATGTTCGATTGCTTTTTTCCAGCAAAAGAAACTCCTTTATATCCGGCTCCTCCCTTACCCCTTGGGAGCAGTTCCTCAGAGCTCTCTGAGAGGCTGTCTCCTGGGCTACAGTCCTTAATAAAGTCCCCAAATAAAACATAACTCACAATATTTAGGTTGTGCATTTTTCTTCAGTCGACAGCAGTTACCAAGCTGGGCCAGTCAAGATCCTCTGACCAGGAATTTGAAATCAGGTTGAGAAAGTCAGTCCTTTGTGTGGCTAAACCGGTAACCTACACAGCCAGGAAAGCTGGGCGGCCTTGTTTTTAACCAGTCCAGGCTCTGAGTGGTGAACCTTCCTGAGGTTTCTGTTTGCAGGTTCTACAGGCTTTAAAAACCCATGTTTTTGGTTAAGCCTATTCTAGTTGGATGGTGTAATCAGAAGAGTATTAAGCAATATCAGCTTTGGTACCAGAAGTGGAGTTACAGGTAAACAGTCCTTGAAAGACAGTGCGCTGACTGAGGCAGGATGGGAGTGTGGATAAACCATGGTGGGGAGTCCCAGCCATCACCGAGAAGCCTCCCAACTGGGGTAAATATTGGAGAAGCAATTATGATGCTTGTTGGCTCCTGGGCCTAGGATTAGGGGCTAACAGAAAACAAGGCTGTAGGGGATCCCTACACTTAGACGGCTTAGGTTTTCATGAGATACATTTCCAGGAAGAGGAAAGCCTGGCCAGCAGGGGCTTGGGATTTTCTGTCTCTTGGGAAATCCACAGTTCTTAGCTTGGGCTCTAGCTGGGGGTGAGCCATCGAGGTGGTCACCCCCTGGGGGGAATCTTCCCCAGGGATCCTCTCTGGAGGGTCCCCACAGGACACTGGATCTGGAGATCCCCACCCGGGATGGGTGCTGGCCGGGGAAGCAAGCCACCAAAGCACTGTGGAAGGCAAGAAACCTCCGGTCCCATCACTCCCAGATCCTTTCTGGGCAGGAAGAAATGGTATCTGCTTTGGACTGGCAACTGAGTGGGGTGTATCTCTGTTCAAGAATGTTCTTAATGTATCCCAGTCTTATAAATGAAACTCACCACTGTCCATAGGATGAGTTTTTACTCAGCCTAGGGTGGCACCAGGCACAGATGGAGTAGTAGAGTGACCTGCTCCTTATAAAAAAAAAGTGAGCTCTGAGAAGAGGAGCCACACAGCTGCCTGGGTGGAGTGGGGAACAGGGACAGGTGGGTTTTAGGCACCTTTCCATTGGGAGGAAGTCCTCTGATCTAGGATGGGGACAGATGAACAGGCAGGAGGGACTGTTCTGTTAGCTTTACATTCCTAGTTCCAGGCCTTTCAACACTGGCTGCCCTCCTGGCCTTGGGCTCCATGGGTAACTACTGCATCCTTCAAAATATGTGCCCCCCTTATGGTCAAGTTAGCTTCAGCTGTGTTTTGTTACTTGCAACTTACAGTCTTGAATTTTTAAAAATAAGATATTTTGTACTAAAAAGGTCATAAATGAACATGCTAAAAAATTCAAGTAGGTTAAAGGGTAGTCAATAAAAAAAAAAGTGGTTCTCCCTTCCACTCCAGACCCCTGTCCTTTTCTCTGGAACCAACCACCATTAACAGTTTATATAAAGGGTTTCTATAAACCCTTTCAGGACCTGTCCATGTGTATAGAAGCACTTGTATGTAGTTTTTTTTGAACAAATAAGAGCTTATTATACACACTGTTCTGCACTTTGATTTTTGTTCTTTTTTTTTTCCTTTTTTTACTTGGAGATCATTTCATATACTAATTGTTTTTTTATTTTAAAATTTTTTTACCAATTCATTTTTTTGTGTGTGTGTGTGCGGTACGCGGGCCTCTCACTGTTGTGGCCTCTCCCGCTGCGGAGCACAGGCTCCGGACGCGCAGGCTCAGCGGCCGTGGCTCACGGGCCCAGCTGCTCTGCGGCATGTGGGATCCTCCCGGACCGGGGCACGAACCCGTGTCCCCTGCATCGGCAGGCGGACTCTCAACCACTGCGCCACCACGGAAGCCCCTACCAATTCATTTTTAACTTAAAAATCACATATATAAATAAGTGGGTACTGTGATAGTTAATTGTTTATGGACATATTAAATTAGCTTCCTTCTTTATACCATGCACCAAAATAAGTCCCAAGTCGTGGATTGAAGATTTAATTATAACAGCTGAAGCTCTCAAAAATAATGGAAGGAAACGTGGGTGAGTGATCTTCACATGGCAGATCTTGAGTGCGAGAAAGTCCTTCCGGGCCTGACATGGAAACTACAAAATCCAAGGCCCACAGGCTCAAGTGTGCATGTGGGTTTTCTCCAGACTCTACTTTTTCTCCTATAAGAAAAGAGTGTCTTAGGTAGGGCTTCCTAAAAGCAGACCCCAAGATGAGCATCCATGTGGTTTGTTAAGGAGCTGGTCTTTCATACTCTTGCCCCTGTCAGTCATCGACTAAGGGCTGCCCAAGGGACATGCACCTGTGGGCAGAGCAGCTCCTGTAACCCAGGGAGATCCCGAGAAGTGGCAGGTGCAGCTCATAGCATCTGGGCACAGATGCCCAGGTGTGGGGATCTGAGAGGCTCTGGGAGGAGCATTAGCTGTGTCTACCACACAGGGAGTCTTTCACAGAGGCGGGAGCTAGGGGAGGCCTGTGGGGGTCAGATCAATGCCACGGTCAGCTGGAGGTCAAGACGTGAAGTTACAACTCTGAGCTTGCCGTGACAATTCCAAGAGGATGGGAGCCCCAGGCCCTCATACCCACAGCCAGCTGGCCCCAGAGCCCAGGCATCTTTGGGGCAGGGGGTTTATGCTGAGGGCTCTCAGAACAGACCCCTGTATGGAAGTGAGGAGTGTAGGAGTGGGCAGAGAGGGAAGCCGACCACAGTGGGGTTACAGCCAAGGCCTCGGCCAGTCCCATGAGAGCTCTGGAGCTGGGACAACCCTTCAGTACACAGTGAAATTCCCAGCAGCCGAGGGGTGGCGGCATCAGCCCTGGAGAGGAGGTCTGGGTGGCACGCCACAGTGTCCCCTCCAGGTGGGGATGGGAAAGTCTCTCCTGGAGGCATCCATCTGCTGTGAGCCTCCAAGGAGAGGGGCCGAGGGCAAGCTCAGGGAGCCGCAGATCCAAGGCCATTGGGATGGACTCACCCTCAAGGAGGTCCCCTCCGTGGAACCCTGGGGGGGTGGGGGGCCTACCTGTGGGCTCCGTGGAGCTTGGGTTCCCTGGCAGAGCTGCCATTGGGAGAGATCTCAGCGGAGATGTTCTCAGAAACCTGGCGAGGGGGAACACTAAGGGTCAGGGGTGAAACCCTGGCGTGCGGATGCTCCAGCCTGGGGTCTGTCTCGTCTCCCCCAGGCTTTGCTGTAGGGTTAGCGTAGTAGTCTGATGGAGTGGTCAGCGGGCCAGAGCAAGGTGGGCTTCAGCGAATGCCCTGGCCCTCTCTGGGCTGAGAGGACATGGGCAGCTTTACCCTCTTGAGAAGGGTTCCCATGGAGGGTGGGGGGCCTGTGGCTGGGAGCGCGCTGCTTCGCTTTCCAGCTGCTGGATCGGAAAAGCAGAGAGAGGTGCCCAGGAATGACTGGGCCTGGCCTGGCTTGGAGAGAAGGGCTGCCTTGAGACTGGGAGGTTTGTTTCTGGCCCCAAACCCCATCCCAGTCACCTCAACTGCTGTTGCTTTTAAACAAATTATCCTGAGAACGAGAAGTGGCAGAGGGGCGTGGGCAGCCAGGCAGCCAAGGGCTCGTGGGCAGGAGCTGGAGGAATTGTGTCCCCACGCCTGCCCCTTTGCAGACGAGGTTACGGCCGAGGGCAGCCCTGGGAGCCCAGAGGGGCGGTGATGGAAAAAGCAGGCCAAGGCAGGTCAGGGTGTGGTCACCCAAGGAGAGGTGTGGACCCCTGCACACCTTGGGTCCAGCCAAGGGGTGGGGCGGGCAGTGAGGGGAGCCTGCACTGTTGCCATTCCCCATGCTGCCCGGTGCTGGGCGGGAGCCGGGGTCTCAGGAGGACCTGGCTTTGGGTCTGGTTGCCAGGATACGGCACAGCCCTGCCTAAGCATCCCTGGAAATCTATTTTCCCTGAAACACCCCCGACCAGGGCCGGAGCGGAAGGGCCGAGCCTCATTATTGGCTGAACAGACGGTTCTTAACAAATTGTCCTCAGCAGACCGGGATGTGTGGGCAGTTCAACCCCATGAGGAGGTCTGGGAAAGTTCCAGGCCCTTGGTGCTGAGGGGAGAGGGTTCATGCACCTCCACATCAGGGGCAGCCAGGCTCCTTGCTGGAGAGGCTGTCAGCCAGCTCAGCCCCCATGCCCCTCATCGGTCTCCCAAAACTGTCCCCAGGACTCTGTGCCTCCACCTCGACCGGACGCCCTGCTCATTGGCATCACCCCAGAGCCTGCGAGGGAGCCAGGCACCAGGAGGCAAACATTATGGATTATGCCCCAAACCAGTAAGGACAGCTAACAACTCAGGACAGAGCTCCACTCACACTGGTATTGATCCTGGCCGTTCAGTGGCATGGAGGCCAGTGAGAACCAGGCTTACTTGAGAAAGGAGAGTTTCCTGCCTCGCAGACACTGAAAGTTTTAATCGACGCAGAACATCTCAGGGGACTTCCCTGGTGGCGCAGTGGTTAAGAATCCGCCTGTCAGTGCAGGGGTCACAGGTTTGAGCCCTGGTCCAGGAAGATCCCACATGCCGCAGAGCAACTAAGCCCGTGCGCCACAACTACTGAGCCTACGCTCTAGAGCCTGCGAGCCACAACTACTGAGCCCTCGTGCCACGACTACTGCAGCCCGTGCGCCTAGAGCCTGTGCTCTGCAACAAGAGAAGTCACCACAATGAGAAGCTCACGCACCGAAACAGAGTAGCCCCTGCTCACCACAACTAGAGAAAGCCTATGTGCAGCAATAAAGACCCAACGCAGCCAAAAATAAATTTAAAAAATAAATAAATTTATTAAAAAAAAAAAAGAACGTCTCAGGACAGCATGTGCTCCCCCACGCCCTGTGCTCAGCTGGGGGGCAGGCACGGCCGCCCAGGCAGTCAGAGTTGGTACATTTGGGGCACAAACCCGGGGCACAAGCCCAGTTTCCGAGCCAAAGGAGGTTCCATGGAATTATGAGCCAGGGCAGGGGGCTTCCAAGAAATGGAAAGGAACAACCCCATTGCATCCAGCTCAGGAGAGCATTAGTCACCCAGCCCAGGGCATGCCCAGCGCACAGGTTCTGCCAGTGGGATGACCAGGCGGGGCACGACCAGAGCCCGTGTGCCTCAGGTTTCCAATGATGGCTGCAAGGCTGACTTGCTCCAGGGAGAATATTTGAGATGTGGACGTGATGGGACTTTGGCATTCCATCCTCAATGGCTCTTAGCTCCCCTTCGCATGGCTCATGGCAGCTGGGTTTTCTGGAAGCAGGTCCTGGTGAGGAGGGGGCGGGTGTGGTGTCAGTGGGGCAGAGGTTCTTCCTAAAGCGAAGACTGTTTTCAGTGTCCTTCAGGGCCTCATTTAGGGAAGTCTGGGCAAGTGGAGAAGGCTGTGTCTGCTCAGCTGGGAGGCGGGAGAGGTGGGGCAGGCAGATCCTAAATGAGGCAAAAGCCCTGAGATGTGGCTTCCAGACAATGGCCCCCAGGCCGATGATGCTTGCAGGTGTCGGCCAGCATCTGGAGGAAAGCATGCTCACCAGGCCCAAGAAGGGGCCCTAGCTGTGCAGGGCATGCTGGCCTCTGTCCCCTTTTATTGTCCTGGACCTCATCCTCTGGAATCCAAAGGGAAGGGTGGTATATCTACCCTCAGGCTGGAGTGGAGGCCGGTGTAGCCGGGCCAGTCGTCACTGGGAGTGGCCTCTGCGTGCGCTCGAACTGGGATGCTCGCTTCATTGCCAGCGCTGGAGGTTTGTCCTCGTCCTGGAGGCTGGACGTTTCCCTTGCACCCTCCACTGCCCTCTCCTTGCAGCCCCCCAGGGCAGAGTGGAGAGGATCATTTACATACGGGTGATGTAAATGTGTAGCCCAAAGCTGTGGGTGCTGGCCAGGACCATCGGGCTCCTTTCCCGCAGGCTGCCCCGTCCTCGGGGAGCCCTGCCAGCGCCCCTTGCAGGAGAAGAGGAACCTGCAGCTTCACCCATGGGCCAACTGCCTGGAGGGTGCAGGCCCCATGCAGGCAGCAAGTCTCTGGGACATCTGGTAGACAGTGTCCTCAGGGAGCCCAGGAGGACTGAAGCTGGGTCCTGGCCACCCCACGAAGAGGGACTGGACTCCAGATGCCCACCCAGGGCTGCTAGGGAGATGGAGAAAAATGCAAAAGTGCTGCTCTCCACGAGCTTAGGATTATGCTTCAGGGACAGAGAAAGCTTCTTCAGACTGGGTGCTTGTCCCACATGGGAAGGAATGGCAGGTGGCAGAGAGGGATCCAGAGTCCTATCTCAGCTGTTCTGGGTGAGAGGCACGAGCCCTTATACCTCAAACATCTGACCACGGGCTTCCCACCAGCAGCCTACGGAGTGAGCTTTTTGGGATTGCCGAAATTTAAGTCTGTGCATCAGTGCATTAATCATTCCTCTTAGTATTCTGCTAAAGTGTACGGCGGCCAGGCCACACTGCACGGCTCCCTGCATGCAGACACACAGGGCGCGGGCATCACCAGTTTTCAGGAAAGAGCTTTGTTATCATCATATCCTCAGACCACTGTGAGTCGGTCCCAATACACAGCTGTTGTTTTTCTTCGCTTATCAAGGTAGGGGGAATAATGCTCAGTGGAGGAAAAAATTGCTGCTTCAAACTGACGCTCTCTTCTGGGAGGATGGAGCCTGGTGAGGGAAAGATGGTCACTCCAGGGTCTCCGCTGTTCTTCTCAGAGGGCCTGCTCTTTGTTCTGCCCCAGTGAACCTCGTGTGTGTGTGTGTGTGTGTGTGTGTGTGTCTGTGTGTGTGTATGCTTGCGCACATCCATGGTGTCCCTGGAGCCAGCTGTAGGAGGAAGAGCTGGTACTCCCTGGGGCAGCTGCCTCTGGGATGGAGGTGGGGGTCAGAGACCAGAAGCCAGGAGCCCAGGCCTGACATGGAGAAAAGGGGTGTCTAACAAACAGCCCCTCCTCCAAGGTCCACAAACTCGCAGGCCTCAGCTTGCATTCTTAGTTGATTTGGAGAGGCTGGGGAAGGTGGACCATGGTGACTAAATCACGGTCATCACGGCATGATGGAGAGCAGAGGACAAGAATTCAGCAGAGGTGGCAAATGGAGCAGGGGCGACATGAGAATATAAATCATCCCCTACTCTCAGGCTCAGCTTTGCAGAAATCTCAGTAGAGTTCTTAGGCTTTCCGTTGCATGTGAAATATTATTTAGATCATAAGGGGCATCTGGGTTACATTCGTTAGGTTTTAGTATTGTTTTGTTTAATTTTTACAAGTTGTTAGTGAAACAACACATGCACATAGTTCAAAAAGTCAAATATTACCAAAAGATTTATAATAAGGAACAATGCTTCCCTACATCCCAATCTTGTTCCCAGAGACAACGCTTTTACCTCCTGGGCCTGCTCCCTCCTGTATTCACCTCCATGTTTCCAGTCCACATTCACAACCACGGCCCCCTCTTCCTTCATTGGTTCTGTCATTCTATTTTGATATCCCACCCTGTGAATGAATTCCCAGCTTTCCTAGGGCATCCCCTCCCTTCTCCTCCTCCACCGTCCCCCATCACACTTCTGGTTACAATTATGGCCGGTGTTTATGTTATTTTGACTATGCAAATGTGGTTTATTGTTGAGTCAAGAATATATAATCAGGGCTTCCCTGGTGGCGCAGTGGTTGAGAGTCCGCCTGCCGATGCAGGGGACACGGGTTCGTGCCCCGGTCCGGGAAGATCCCACATGCCGCGGAGCGGCTGGGCCCGTGAGCCATGGCCGCTGGGCCTGCGCGTCCGGAGCCTGTGCTCCGCAACGGGAGAGGCCACAACAGTGAGAGAGGCCTGCGTACCGCAAAAAAAAAAAAAAAAAAAGAATATATAATCATCTCATCTCCTTTCTTATCCAACCTTGTTTTTTTTCCCTCTAGAGTTATTAATTGCTTCACGTTTTTATTTGCCTGGTTTTCAATATACCTATCATTAATTTTTTCCACGTTTTGAAATCTCTGCCACAGTCTATTAACAATAATTTTTGATACATGCTAATATCACAATTCCCAAACTGCACCAGGGCACACCAGGATATTGTAGTGAACATTCAGAAGCATCATGCGGTATTTTAAATTTTTGAGAGAAATACAGTGATAGTCAACATTTGTTAGCTGTCACAAACTACTAGCATAAGGCAGTTCACTGTTTCAGTGTTAGTGTGAACTACATTCCTTCAACTGATGTCACATTTTTGCAAAGCTGGGTTTTCGGCATTTACTGTGATAATATGCAAGTACTGGGTAAATATCAGTGTGAAACAGAAAATGAGGGTGGAGGTGTATAATCTGATTCAAAAGTTTGAGAAGCTGTGCGGTGTCCAAACAGGTGCACACATCTCATTGGGAAGTAATTGTGATCATTAAAGAATGAAATTCATATATTTTGATTTCAATTTATGTGTACTGGTTTTTCAAAAGGCTACTGGGTTGTTAGGACATAAATATTTATTAAGTTGCTCAGACCTAACTATTTTATAAACAGAACTGTTAGGTATTTCTTTTAACCTAGGAGTATCAAGAAAAAATTACCAAGACAAGGACACCATGAACCAAGAAAATCTGAGAACCTCTGCTCTAACAGACATTCTATCTCACTCCTGAGGATGTCTCTCCTGGAACTTCCTCCTTCTTGTCACAATCTGCTGTGAAGCTGTCACTTTAGGAGCAACCTTCACTCTATTCCTGTGTAGATCTTCCATTTCCTGGATTCCATGTTCTTTCTCATCTTGCTGGAGCATGTTCTTCAGCTTCCTGAGAAAGGGTATTTGGAAAATAAATCTTTTTAGTGCATGAAGGTCTGAAAATGTCTTTATTCTTCTCTCATTTTTGGTTGATAATTTGGTTGGATATAGAATTTCATATTGCAAATAATATTTCCTCAGAATTAAAAAAATTTTGCTCCATTGTGTTCTAGTTTTTACCTTTGCTATTGAAAAATCTGGTGTCATTCTAATTTCCAGTTTTTTATGTGACATTTGTTGAACACATTGTTTTTTCTCCATTGACTAGTTTTGGCACCCTGGTTGAGACTCAATTGACTGTATGTGAGAGTTTATTTCTGGGCTCTCTCTTCTATTCCATTGGTCTATATGTCTTTCTTTATGCAGGTAACACACTGTTTTGATTACTGTAGCTTTGTAGTAAGTTTTGAAATCTGGAAGTGTGAGTTTTCCAACTTTCTTCTTTTCAAGATTATTTTGGCTAGTCAAGTCCCTTGAGATTTTATATGAATTTTAGAATGGGTTTTTCTATTTCTATAAAAAGTACCATTGGGATTTTGATAGGGATTGCATTGCATCTGTAGATCACTTTTGGTAGTGTTGTCATCTTAATAATATCAATCCATGAACATATGATGTCTTACCATTTATTCAGGTCTCCTTTCATTTCTTTTAGCAATGTTTTGTAGTTTTCAGTGCATAAATCTTTTACTTCCTTGGTTACATTTATTCCTAAATATTTTATTATTTTTGATGCTATTATAAAGAGAATTTCTTTCTTAATTTCATTTTTGAATTGTTCATGACAAGTGTACAGAAATACAACTGATTTTTGCATGTTGATTTTATATCCTGCAACTTTGCTAAATTTATTTATTAGCTCTACATTTTTTATTACTTTAGAGATTTTTACATACAAGATCATGTCATCTGTAAACAGAGATCATTTTACTTCTTCCTTTCCAATTTGAATGCATTTTTTTCTTGCATAATTGCTTTGCCTAGAACTTCTAATACTACTGATTAGAAGTTGTGAATAGAAGTTCAATAGAACTGCTGAAAGCAGGCATCCTTATCTTGTTCCTGGTCTTAGGGGAAAACTTTTCAGCCTTTTACCACTGAGTATGATGTTAGCTGTGGGTTTTTCTTAAATGGCCTTGGTCATGTTGAGGAAGTTCTCTTCTATTCCTTGCTTACTGGGTGTTTTTATCATGAAAGGGCGCTGAATTTTGTCAAATGCTTTTTCTGCATCAATTGAAATAATCATGTATTTTTCCCTTCATTCTATTAACGTAGTGTACTATATTGATTGGTTTTCTTTGTGGATTTTTGGTTTGTTTTTCCTGTTTTTTTTTTTCTTTCTTTCTTTCTTTTTTAATGTTGAGCCATCCTCACATTCTTGGAATAAATTCTACTTGGTCATTATGGCTTTTTAATATGCTGCTGAATTTGGTTTGCTAGTGTTTTGTTGAAATTTTTGGCATTTATATTCATTAGGGATGTTGGTCTATAGTTTTCTTTTTTTGTAGTATCTTTTTCTGGCTTTGGTGTAATGAAAAAGCTGGTCTCATAGAATAAGTTAGGAAGTGTTCCCTCTTCTTCAATTTTTTGGAATAGTTTAGGAAATATTGGCATTAATTCCTCTTTAAATGTTTTATAGAATTCACCAGTGAAGTCATCTGGTCCTGAACTTTTCTCTGTTATGAGATTTTTTTAAAAAAATTACTGATCCAATCTCCTTACTAGTTATGAGTTTATTGAGATTTTGTATTTCTTTTTGAGTCTGTTTTGGTAGATTATGTGCTTCTAGAAATTTATTCATTTCATCTAGGCTTTCCAACTTGTTGGTTATAATTGTTTATTCATTTATTCATAGTATTCTCTTATAATCTTCTTTACTTCTGTAAAATCCGTAGTAATGTGCCTAATTTTATTTCTGATTTTAGTAACTTTTTATTCCTAGTTATTTTAGCTAAAGGTTTGTCAATTTTGTTAATCTTTTCAAAGAACCGATTTTGGTTTTATTGATTTTAGTTTTCTATTCTGTATTTTATTTCTCTCCCCTCTAACTTTTACTCTTTCATCCTTCTACTTGCTTTGGGTTTAATTTGCTTTTATTTTTCTAGTTCCTTAAGGTGTACAGTAAGGTTATTGATTTGAGATATTTCTCCTTTTATTAGTATATGCATTGTCTTCTATAAATTTCACTTTTATGGATGTTTTCATTGCATCCCATGAGTTTTGGTATGTTGTGTTTTTGTTTACATTAGTCTCAAGTATTTTCTAATTTCCCTTGTGGTTTCTTCTTTGACCGATTGGTAGTTTAAGAGTGTGTTGTTTAATTTCCACATATTTTTGAATTTTCCAGTTTTCCTTCTGTTACTGATTTCTAGTTTCATTCCACTGTGATCAGAAAAGATACCTTATATGATTTCAATCTTTAAAAATGTATTAAAACTTGTTTTGTGGCCTAACATATGATCTATCCTGGGGAATGCCCCATGTGCATTTGAGAAGAATGTTTATTCTGCTGTTATTGAGTGGAGTGTTCAGTATATGGCTATTAAGTCTAATTGCTTTATAGTGTTGTTCAAGTCCTGTTTCCTTATTGATCTTCTGTCTTGTCCTATCTGTTATTGAAAGTGGGGCATTGAAGTCTCCAACTATTATTATAGAATTATTTATCCCTTCAATTCTGCCACATATATTTTGAGGCTCTGTTATTAGGTGCATATATGTTTATAATTGTTACATCTTATTGTATTGAAGCTTTTATCTATCTATCTATCTATCTATCTATCTATCTATGTATCTATCTATCTTTCTCTCTAGTCTTTCTTTGTCTCTTTTAATCTTTTTTTGATTTAAGGTCTATTTTGTTTGACAGTAATATATTCACCTTACCTCTCTTTTGGTTATTGTTTGCATGAAATATCTTTCCCCATTCTCTTACTTTCAACTTCTTGTGTCCCTATATCTACAGTCTCTTATAGACAGCATATAAATGGATCTTGTTTTATTTATCTATCTTCCAATCTCTTTCTTTTAGTAGGAAAGTTTAATCCATTTAGATTTAATGTGATTACTGATAAAGAAGGATTTACTTCTGCCATTTACTGTATTGTTTCTATTTCTGTAAATAGAAACAAATATGTATCTGTTTGTTTTCTGTATGTCTTCTATGCTTTTCATTCCTTAATTCCCCCATGACTGCCTTCTTTGTATTTCGTTGATTTTTTGTAGTGTACCATTTTGATTACCTTTTTTGGTATTTTTTTAGTTATTCTCTTAGTGATTACCTTGGGATTACAATTAACATTTTAAACTTATAAGAATCTAATTTGAATAATACCAACTTATTTCAGTAGTGTACACGAGCATCTGCTCCTATACATGTCCATCCCTCCCCTTTATATTATTATTATTGTCACAGATTACACTTTTATACAATGTATGCTTATTAACATAGATTTAAAATATTTATGCATTTGCCTTTTAAATCATATAGGAAAGCAGGAGGAGTTACAAACCAAATCAAAAGTACAATAATAGTAGCTTTTATATTTACCTTTGCAGTTGATTTTACCAGTGTTATTTCTTCTTATGGCTTTGAGTTACTGTCTGGTATATTTTTACTTCATCCTGAAGGACTCTCTTTAGCATTTTTTGTAGGCAAGTTCTATTGGTAGTGTTCTCCCTCAGCTTTTATCTGGATGTCTTAATTAATGTCTTAATTTCTCCCTCATTCTTGAAGGGTAGTTTTGCTAGATGTAGAATTCTTGGTTGCATATTTTTCTTTCAGGACTTGAAATATGTAATCCCACTGCCTTCTGGCCCCCATGGTTTCTAAGGAGATATCAGCTGTTAATTTTATGAAGATCTCTTGTATGTGACCAGTTGGTTATCTCTTGTTGCTTTAAAAATTCTCTTTGTCTTTGGGTTCAGCAATTTGAGTATAATATATCTTGGTGTGGATGTCTTTGAGTTTATCGTACTTGGAGTTAGTTAAGCTTCTTGGATGTTTACATCATGGCTTTCATCAGATTTGGGACATTTTCACCATTATTTATGCAAATATTCTTCTGCTTTTCTCTCTCTTCTTCTGTGATTCTTATGATGCATATGTTGTTATATTGATGGTGTCCCATAGGTCCCTTGGTCTGTGTTTATTTTCCTTCATTCTTTTTTCTTTCTGCCCCTCAGACTGAATAATTTCAATTGTCTTATCTTCAAGTTTGCTGATCCTTTTTTCTGCCTACTCAAATCTTCTGCTGGACCCCTCCTGTGAGTTTTTATTTCAGTTATTGTACTTTTCAGCTTTAAATTTTCTATTTGATTCCTTTTTATAACTTCTCTTTATTGAAATTCTCATTTTTTAAGACATAATTTTCCTGATTTCCTTTAGTTCTTTGTCCATGGTTTCCTTTAGTTCATTGAATATATTAAGGACAGTTGACTTCATGTCTTTGACTAATAATTCCTATGTCTGGTCTTCCTCAGGGATCGTTTCTATCAAATTCTTTTTTTCCTGTGAATAGGCCACACTTCCCTGTTTCTTTGTATGTTTTGTTCAATTTTTTTGGTTGTTGAGAACTGGACATTCTGAGGATTATGATGTGGTAACTCTGGTACTCAGATTTTCACACTTCTTAGGGATTTCTGACTTTTGCATGTTGAGGGCTGGGGTCATCTATTTATGATTTTTTTCCAAACTATTTATGTGAAGTGTGTATTCTTTGCTGTGTGTGGTCACTGAAATTTCTGTTCCATAGTCTCTGTGATTGTTCAGTGACCTGACAAATATTCTCTTAAGTGTCTGGGGGAGGGGAGGTACTCTTTCTTTAAATTCCCTCATGGTGGGAAAGCTGTTTTAGTTCATGGGACTTCAAACAATGACTGGCCTCTGTGCCAGCCCCTCAGTGATCAAAAGCAGTACTCAGCAATCAAAACACACAACCCTTATTTTTGTAGGCCAAGGTCCTCTTTGCCCACCCTGACACCAGCAAGCCATGCTAGGAATGTGGGCTGCCATCCCCATGACTGCCTGCCAAGGGGCTGGTGGCTGGAGAATGCTAACCACTATATAAAATGTGAGAATTTACCAAAATTTACCAGCCTCTTCATCAAGCTCTCCCCTGGAAACTACAAGTGTTCAACTGGATTTCAGAATTCCAAAATGATTGCTTCAGACAACTCCAGCTAACTCAATAGCTGTTTGGATGGAGGGACAGATTCCTTTAGCTTCCTACACTACCATCTTCAGTGACACTACCCAACCTCCCTGTTTTTAATCACACTAAAACCCCACTCCCAGCCCCAGCTTCCAGAGCCCAGCCCCTCCAATACTGAGCCTGGGAATTCTGTGGTTAATGGGCTCGTGCTCACCAACATCCCCCTCCAACACACCTCTGATATTACTTTCTCTGCTCTGCTCAATCAGAATGCACTCCTCCCTCTATTTTCTGCCTTCCAAAATTTATTGAAATCCCTCACTGTTACTATTCCCTCATCTGTCTTTGTCCTTGTTGGTTTATACCTTTTAAAATTGCTTTACTTTCATGGTGGCAGGGTTGGGATGGGGAGGAGAAGATGCCTGAGGTCAAGCCACTGGTTTTTAATAGGCACTCACTCCAGGTTTTGCTACTGCTAAACACCTTGTTCCATTGCAAGGCAGCACTGTTACCATTTGACTGTCATTGTGTCCTTCTATGTATTAACTATCATGGTCAGGAGAAATGGTGGAATAGGAAGTTTGCAAGGGTTTGCTCAACAGTGTAGCCAAGTAATGGCAAGATAGCCAGCCCTGAGTTTCATTTAGGGGAAGATGAGTCAAAGTGGGATGTCTGGGGACTCCTGGGCATACTACTGGAGGGGACACTGAATTCTAATCATGCCAGTATGCAGTCCTGCTGAATTCCAGAGCAGCTTGCTACTGTGGCTTTGTTCTTAGTCTAACCTGCCTTGAATTGAATGTATGAAATACAGGCACCTTTGATGCTGGGAGGATGCCTGAGCCTTTAGGATTCAAGAGAAGTAGTGGGCCTCTCCTCTGAGCAGGTCTCAGGCCCCCACACACTTTGCCTACATCTAACTGCAAACAGGTAGCAGTACCCTCACAGGACAAGGGAAGGCACCTCCTTTTTCTGTTCTTTGGTGTTTAATATTGAGTTTCAGCCCTGCTCATGATCACAGCTGCTGTCAAAGGACCTACAGGAAAATCCGTTTTTATTGAAGCTGAAAAGGTCAATGTTCTTGGATGTCTCCATGGTGAAAATAATAAATGCAGCACATTCATACCCTGTGTGATATTTAGGCTCTCCAGCTAGAATGACCCTTGGGAAAAAAACACCTGAGATTTTAATTATGTTTCTCATCCTTCCAGGCAACATTTGCTGCAGAGGAGACCAGCTGGTTTCTCCTTGGGTCATAGGATAGGTATGCGGTCAGGGACTGGGCAGCCCTGCTAGGTGTCATCCAGTTTAACCTGGGCAAGTTCCCAGTGGGCCTTCCTGGATCAGGAGAGCAAGATACAAATTTGGTCTAAAATGTGGCCCAGTAGTTACGTGGCTTCTGCTGTTCAGGGCTTATCTCATCGATTGACCTGAATTTGCAGGAGGACGGGTCTCTCTCCTCTGTCTGTCCAAATCCCATTTGAAGATAGGAACCCCCTTCTGGGAAAGCCTGAATGGCTGAGACTCAGCTTACGGGGATGGCCAGCCTCTGGTCCCTGAGGACGCTCCTACTCCCTGGGGCATCTGAGCAGCCCGAGGGCAGGGCCACTGGACGTGCAAATTTATCTCACCTGGGATTAACTGATGATGGACCTAGAGCAGGAGAAGGGAGGGGTCATCAAGAAAGCAGAAAGCAGAGAAAGAGACTGAAAGTTCAGGGTAAGTTTCCACTCAAGGAGAGCAGGGTGGTAGGGGTGGAGGGAGAAACTCTATGGCCAGCCTGGTATTGATCTCTTTGTGGGTACTTATTCTTCATTAATCCAGGAGATTAGATCATTTCACCAGCTCTCTTTTGATGTTCATTCGTTTTGCCTGGTACAGAGTAAATGCTTTCAACCTACAGATCTACACCTGTCTTCCGTTCAGCAAGGTTCTCCTCGATTTTATTTTTGAATGCTTTTTCTTTTCTGCTAGTTGTGTTCTGTATTTCATCACACCCCTTACCCTTATTGGATTTCCAATATCTTGTCTCCAAAGATGTTGCCTTCTCTCTGTTACTTCCAACTTCCCTCATCCTTTTTTGCTGCATCCTGAAAAAGCGTCTCAAACTCACTCTCCGTGTCACTGCATCAATTGTCCACAGGCCCTCTCCGGACTTTTACTGTCGCTGATGCCTTTTAAAAGTCTGCTGTGGTGTCATTTGTGTCCTCAGATGGTTTGCCCAACTTCCAGCTTCATTTTGATTACAGTTTGTTGTCATTCTCTCTCCATCTCTTGGTTTTTAGAGTCAATATTTTCATTTTGAAAAAAAAAGTCTTCATCTGTTTCTTGGAGCAAATAGTTTCAAAATTCACATTTTTTTCACCCTCCTTGATATTATTACAATATGGTTTTCTGCTCCGTCCACCTTTTCTTCAGGTGCTATACCGCTGAGTTTACTCTCATGCCCAGGTTTCTTCCTGCCAAGTTGAGCGTGCTCCATCTATCGTGTGAGTGCGGTGTATCTCTCTTGTTCAGGGCAGGGTCCCTGAGGGCCGACTGAGCCCACGGCAGTGGTGAAGGGGCAGTTGGAGAAGAGCCCTGACCACAGAGTTCTGCCTGGTGCGAAGACTCAGCCTTTCCAGGCTCAGCACAGCCTTCTTGTGGCAAGTGGTCCCCGGGGACAAAGAGTACTCATGCCTCTAGTGTACCCCTCCAAGTTAGAGGGTTCAGGAAGGAGTTCTTCCACACCAGTAAATGGCCAGGCCAGAGGAAGCTTCGAGCACCCCAGGGCTGCATCTCGGTGCAACCAAGACCGTGCTCATGGCTCTGCGGCTGGGGCCTCTGAAGGCCCTCGAGACATGGTTGGCACTGGTCCCCACGTCCCCCACGAGTGTGCTCACTGTTTGCCTCATCTGGAGAGGAAAGGATGTGTGTGATGCTCCACCAGCATCTCCTTTACTTACTTTTCTGACACCACACATTTTTCACTTCTTTCCATACTCAGGAAGGAGGGCTGTGGGTCTACTTCAAGCCAGCACCTCACCCTGGTCTCAGCTGCCCAGCACCTTGCAGAGACTCCTTCAAGTCTGTAAAATGCAGCTGCTGCTCTCCTTGAGTCTCAGCAGGGCTTGCCTGATTTTTGTTATCTTTTTGGCATGTTTTCATTTCAGGGAGGGAGATATGAGGCATTTTCCTTACCCTCCTTTCACACATCTCATGCCTAAGTTGTATGCTGTGTCCTTCACAGCCCTTGGAATACTTTTTAATCACACATGTCAATGGCTAAAGAGATTGATGAGTCATTATTCCCGTGAAACTTTAATAAGGGCCAAAACAAATTTTTGTTTTGTCTCTGGGAAATGTGGAGATAAAGAAAGCACAGCTTCTTTATCCGAAGACAGGAAAATAACAGCACCTATGTCAGGTTCTGTGGCTTGAATTAATTAAGACAATCAATATCTGTGAAGCCCTTAGAACAGTGCCTGGCAAGTGGAAGTGATCAATAAGTGGTGCTTAGGCCTTATTTATTATAATAAAAATCGTCACTCTGACTCCTGTTCCAACACGACCTTGTTTGGTTAAATCACTACTTATCATGAAAGCACATTCTGTATTTACCGTGATATATGCTGTGAGTCTTCAAAATACAGATGGCCTAAGGTTGGGATTATCACCTTACCTCAAATTCAAATTTTTACTAAAGAACATCAGTGGATAAGTATACCTCTTCCGAGGGGAAATAAAAGACCACTGAGATATTTAGGTTTATCTCATAAAACTAATCTTGTCCCTGAGTCATCTAGGAATAATAAATTATATACACACCCACACATATATACGCATATATGGATACAAACATAGGTACACACATATACATGTGTATATTTTATGTATGTAAATATATATGAAAAATATGTATATATAATTTATATATGTGTATATAGACACACAAATATGTGTACATGCACATATATATGTTATATATACATGTATATTATATATGCACATATGCATATACACACAGTAATGACTTTATTATTTTTTAAATTTTTATTTATTTATTTATTTACTTAGGCTGTGTTGGGTCTTAGCTGCAGCACGCAGGATCTTCGCTGCACCATGTGGGACCTTTAGTTGCAGCAGGCAGGCTTCTTAGCTGTGGCATGCAAACTCTTAGTTGCAGCATGCGGGATCTAGTTCCCCAACCAGGGATTGAACCCGGGCCCCCTGCATTGGAAGCACAGAGTCTTACCCACTGGAACACCAGTGAGTAAGTCCCAATAATGACTTTAGAGGGACTAATTTATACCTAATCTTTTAACCCTTTACAACCATATTGAATGTAATTTGGGACCCAGAGTCAGGCCCTTCTTCCCTCAGAGCCTCTGAATCCTGGAATGCAGCCCAGAGCTCCACCCTTCTCCTAAAATTCAAAATAAAGAACTTTTTTTTCTTCCTCTCGGAGCAAAATTAGCAAACAGAGACAACTCTGCAAACAGGGATGGGGCTGAGATCAAAGAAAAACCTTGTGCATTTTGCAATATCACAGCTGCTCAGTGTCTGCACCAGGTTGTTTCCCCATCTCTGGACCCTGAGCTGGAAGGTCTCAGCACCCTGAGGTCCTGGTCGGGCCCTGCTGTCTGGCTGGAGTGGCCGGAGAGGAGGGCTGCATGGAGGAGGTGGCACTGTGGGCTCAGCTGACCTCGGTGCAGGCCACAGGCAGCTGCACAACCTCTCTAAGCTTTGGTTTCCTGACCTGTGAAATGGGCTCACAGCACCACTCCTGGATAAAGAGGACATCTGTGGGGAGAAGTGCTCTGCAGATGGAACACACTCGTGTCTCCACATACTCCCCTCCCAAACACTCCCTGGCCCACTCAGGCTGCTGTGTCACAGCCCGGCTGTTTTCACCAAAATTGGCAGGTTCCACTTAATCACCAAATCCCTCAGCTACCCCCCAGTTCCCAGCCCCTCCACCTCCTTCAGCTTGAATGAGGGAAGTGAAACAGAGCTCAAGGGACTCAGCTGCCCAAGGAAGATTCCTTAAACCCGGTAATGACCCTGTACCTGCAGGCCCTGCCATCAGCTAACCCCCAACAAGCCATTAAGAAGAGAACAGGCCTCCAGGGCAGGCAGTGAATTCCCATCCCCCTGTGGCGTGGGGCAGAGTGCTTGGGGGGTGTCCTGCACCTGCTGGGCAATCTCTCCAGCCCTTAGCACAGTCTGTTCCCTGGACAGCACTGAGGCTGGCAGATGAGAGGGCCAGCATGGGGGTGGGGGGCAGGTGCAGATATGTGCCCTCCCCCCTCCCCCATCCCCACCCTCTTTGGATGCAACTTTGGGTAACTCTGTGGTCAACAAAGATCGGTGTTCCTGGATCAGGAAACACAGGTCGTGAGCACGCCCAAATACAGGCACCAATATGCTTATCTGTGTGCACACGCACTTGTGCATACACACCCCTCACAGATGTGCACACACGCACACTTACATGTAGGTACACACCTGCACCACACCCATCCATGTGCACGTACACAGACACACAGGCATCTGTGGGTACCTTTCCTGTCTGCCCCGAGGCTGTCCCTGGCACCTGACTGTCCTTAGATGCCCTCTTGCCTCCTACAGCCCCCCCGAGCCTGGCCTGGGCAGTCCCAGGAGGCAGTGCTGTTATTTCATTTTCCATTTTCTTCTCACCAAGGAGGCCTCTGCAGTATGAGCGGCCCAAGGGTATGAGCAGTGAGCAGAGCTGCATGAGATTCATTTGAGAAGCTCCGGTGGTGGTGGTGTCAGACTGTGTCAATTCCAGAGCGTCAGACTTTATTTTAAAAACCCTGTGTGATGAACACGCACACACACATACATACACACACACACAAATCCTCAGTGGCACACGTGAGCACACTCACAAGCATGCACACTCACACATGAGACATAAAGCGCTCACACAGATGAGATCACTCCATACACATTTTCACACACACACACACACACACACACACACACATGCACAGCACAAACACAAACGTGTATAGGCATGTACACACACACGTAGAGAGACAGGCACACAGGTAAGCACGTGCACAGAAACCAGGCGGCACACGCACATCTGCCAAAGCTGGTTTGCGATTCCTGCCCTGTCTTCCTGGGCCCACTCGTTCCAGGTTGGGGCCCTTGGCTGAATGGACAGGAGACACACTGACTCGGCTGACCTCCAAAAGAAGGGAAGCGGAAAACGCTGATTCTACCTTCTAACTATTTTTCACACGCGCTGGCCCACTCTCCGGGCTCCCTCCCCACCCCACCCCCCGTAGATGGCCTCCAGGTCACTCTGAACCCCAGCTCTGAGCTGCAGAGGTGCTCAGAGCCCAGGCACTTTGGCTTGCTGCCTGTGTCACCCCAAATTGCCCCCCTCACGGACACCTTCCACCGCCATGCTCCAGGCCCTCCAAGCCCACCTCCCTCCCCCCAGACCTCTAGGCGGTGGGTGCCTGCTCCGGACTCCTATGTACCCCTCCAGGCTGGCTTGGATGGCCCCTTCTCTGCTGTGCCCCGCCCCCACCAGGCAGAGCTGGGCCCCTGTCCTCTGCTGTCCCTGAGCCGGGCGCCCATCCTCCTCCTCTGAATGTGCCAGGGGCCTGACTCGCGGTAAGCCCTCAATAAATACGTGTTGGTGGAATTAATTAACAGATGAATGCACCCATGCTGCTAAGTTGAAGTCAGTTCTGTTCTGTTTGGAGACAGGGACCTAGGCCAGCTGGAGAACCCTCCCTCTCTGCTCTACTGTTTTGAGTTCAGCGGTGTCCCCAGAGGGAAGGATCTGCAGGGAAAACTTAGTGAGGAAAATGCCATCTCCCAGCCTCATAAATCTGCAAATGCCCACCTTCCTCGGGAAACTCCATCCTCTAAGTAAAAAATGTGGAATCAGACCTTCTGTATTCAAATATAGATGAATTCGGATCATTGACTCAAAACTTTGTGTTATCGCCCAGCTGCGGCTCAGATGAGATCTCTAGTCACGCAGAGCACGGACACATCACTCTGAAGGGAAACGTTCAACACCAGCAGAGAGATATTCCCGTGGTGTTGGCTCCAACAGGAAGAGGTCACGTCTCCGTTCTCATTTCCATAGGCTGAACCTGTGCCCAGTGGGCACCCGCAGGTGACTGACCTCTGCCAGTGCCCAGTATCTGTAACGTCTTCTTATCCCACGTGCCCTGGGGAGGGCAAGCTCCCCTTCCACCACCCTCTCCCCTAAGTAAGGTCAACTCACCCCCATCTTAGCTGAGGCTTTTACCTTTTCAAGACGCTTTGGATATTTTGGTTCTTGAGTTTCCACATTTATCATTAAAACAATTATCAGCTAAAAATGCCCTGTTCCCTAAAACAATGCAATCAGAAGGCAGGAGTGTATTTGAAGTTATAAATAACTTCCTTTCTCCCTGCTACTTGTTTGCGGTGCTATATAAATCTTTAGGTGTACGAGTTTCATCATTACCAATGTTCTTTAAAATGTAATAAAACTTTTCTCATTAAAAAAGCCAGCCAATCAAAATAAGCACCTCACAGACCCACAGACTCGGGCGCCGCGGTATTTGCATTGCAGAACAACTGTAATTTTATTCATGGGTTGGCATAGCTGCAGCCCATCAGTAATTAAACACGAAACAGCTGTCACTCTGCGGCATCGAAGGCAGACAGGATGGGATAATGAGCCCCCGTCCCTGGGCTCTGCGCAGGGGGCTGACGTAGGAGGAGCGGGGCTGCGCAGGGAGGGGCCGGTGCGGGCGGGGGCTGATCTGTGTGGGATCGCTGAGCTGGGCTCAGGGCTGTCCCGGGCTCACGCACTCCAGGCTGTCCTCCTTGACTCTGAGGGGGGAGGGGCTTAGAGAGACAGCGAAGGGTTTGCTCGGTTTGCGCAGACCTCAGGGCTCCTGGCGGAGATGGGCGGGGCTGGGAGGCGCTTCCAGCTTCCGCCTTGTATCTTCTGCGCTGTTTGAAAAAGGTTAACAAGCCGGCCGGTGGTGACTTTCGTAATTGACAGGGCTGACTTTTAAAAAGGGTCCGGTGCTGAGTGGTGAAAGCAGAGGAAGGGTTCCTGTTGGACTCCCAGAGACTCGGAGGGATGGCTCCTAAGTGTCAGGTATCCAAGCCAGAAAGGGCATCTGCAACCTTCTGGCCCAGTGGCCCCATTTTGTAGGTGAGGACAGCTGAGGGATGGAAAGGCACCGTGGTTTGGGGCAGTCGCTGGTGAGAGCCCAGTACCGGACCGGGAGTCTGCAGGTCTGGGTTCTAGACACCCACAGTCCACAGTGTAATCCAGAGCAGCTCTGTCTGCCTCTGGGTCTCAGTTTCCTCCTCTAAACAGGGAGCGGGGTGGGGGTGGGGGTGGGGTGGGGTCTTTAGGGCTGTTGGCAAAGACATCCTGGGAGCAGAGTCTTCCCGGGGCCCTTTTAGAGATGGACCTATTCATCTCCCATGGGGCCCAGATGGGGGACCAGGGGTGGTGGTCCAGTTTGTTGTCTGTCTGTCCTTCTAGGAACCCCACCTGGACTCCCCTTATACCTCTCCAACCCCCAGTCTGCACATCAGCTTCTCTGAGGGTCTCCTTCTCCCTCCCTCTCCCTCCCTCTCTTTCTTCCAGGCACTTCAAGGTTGCGTGTGTCACCTCCCGACAGCAGGGGACATGGGTGATGTCTCCCAGGGCCCCCTGAGGAGCCCACATCAGGGGACTGAAGGCAGGACCTCAGGGCCCCGAGCTCCTGCAGGCCAAGCTCCCTGCCAACCGCCCGAGGCTGCGCACCCTCGGGTGCCTGCTGACCATCCTGACCCAGGCCTCCTGCTGGTCTGGAGGCCAAGGGAGGGGGCGGCCTTCCTCCATGAGGAATTCTTGGCTTGTCCAGTCTCCCGGGGCACTCTCGTCTTTGTCAATTGCTGCCACACCGGAGTCAGGGAAGAACTGAGCAGACTGGCTGGCCAGGCTATGGGCGGGAGACCCAAGGGCCCCCCTAAGGGGGCTGCACTGGGGTGGAGAGGGGAGGTCTTCCGGGAGTGGACTGGCAGGTGCCGACTCTGGTCTGAGATCAGATAGACTCATGTCCTTTACCCACAGTGACAACAGGGGGCAGAGGGGATGCTACTCAGTGCCTTGGATGGGGCATTGTCTGTCCTGGCTGTGCAGATGGGGATGGGAAGCGTCCATGTGTCCACTTGTCTGGATGATGGCTTTGTGGGAGCTGGGGAGGGGTAGCGGCTGGGAATCCCTGGGGCCATCACTGTGGGGAGAGGAATGCCAGGTCATAGCTCGGGGAGCAAGGGATGCCCCATTGCCAGTCTGTGCCCTCTAGGACCCAAAGAAGGGGAGGCCTATAACCCAGACCCAGAGGTGGTGGGGGTGCCTCCACCAGACACACACGCTGAGCTCCAGGGGCTCGGCTGTACTGCAGGTGTCCCCGGGTCTGCTCCTCTCCCTGTAACTGCGAGGATTTTATGTCCTACTGGGCCTGGTGTCCTCTGTGCCTTGATGTCTGGACCTGTGAGGGTGGCTGGATTTTCAAAGACATCTGTGGCACCTGAGGGCTGACAACGGAAAAGAATATTTGAAGTCAGAGACCTCTGGTGAGGCTCCTGGGGCCAGGTAGAGAGAGCATCCCACTGGGTAGGTGGGGCCCATGTTTGCAAGGACCAACAGATGCTGGATCTGACCTATCCCTCAGGCTGGGGACCCTGTGGACCGGGAGGAAACGGCCCTCCAGGAGAAGGTGGTCTCCTGGGCTGACATCCCACATGCCTGGGGCTTGTGGCTGCTGCAGAGGCCCTCAGAGGGGCATCTGCCTGGCTCTCTCTCTGCTCTGGCACAGGGAGAAAAAGCAAGTGCTTTGGGGCACGTGAGTGTGCATGTGTGTCCAGTGTATGTGTGTGCGCATGTGTGTAAGTGTGGGTGTCTCCACCGAACCGTGCAGTCTGGGGGGCCAAGAGTCCCAGGAGCCAGCTGGATGATCCAGCCCCGGCATCGCTCTCGGCCCTTCCTTCCCTGAGCAGTGGTCCCATCGGATAAGCCCCAGGAATGGGGCGTGTTGCTTCCCCCAGGTAGACGGTTGGGGCTTTCCCCTCGGCTCCAACTGCCATTTAGGACCAAGATGGTCTGAGTCCAGCAAAGAGAGAAAAGGCTTTCTTGGGGCGAAAGGCTGCCTGGGGAGAGAAAACCTGCTCAGAGTGGGTGGGGCTTCAGACACTTCTGGCCACAGTGGCTAGTGGTGTTGTGGGGCTGGGGGGCACTCAGGGCCGCTTAGCTCTGAACGCAGGGCCCGGAGGCTTAGCAGTGTGGAGGGAATGCTGAGGCATCCACCAGCTCAGCTGAGTCGGCAGGTGCTGATGGGGAAGGGGGCGAGGTTGCCTAGCGGGCGCCTCCTATGACCCAGTGCCCCGGGCTGAGCACTGTCAGTCGTCAGTCGTGTGAGGCCCACGCAGGAGGGGCGCTGATGGAGAAGGCCAGTGAGCGCTCCAAGCCAGCAGAAAAGCTGCTCCCGCCACCCATGAGCATGTGGGCTAGGGCCTCCCAGCAAGACCCAGGCCCCTGCTGGGCTGCAAAGTCACCTCCTAGACTCTCCCTGGTGTCTCTTCCTTACACTGGTGACAAGCATCCGTGCTCCACGCTGCCTCTGACAAGAGCCATGGCCACAGTTTAGGGGGGCGCTGTGCTTGGTGCTGTACAAGCACCTCCCCGTGCACCGTCATAACAAACCCACAGGATGGGTGCAACTGCTCTCCCCCTTCACAGAAGTAACATCAATTATAACTCTTTGTTGTTGTTAAAATTTGAGCTTTCTATTTTTTTAAATTAAGTAATTAATTAATTTTATTTATTTTTGGCTGCGTTGGGTCTTCGTTGCTGCGCAGGCTTTCTCTAGTTGTGGCGAGCCGCGGGTACTCTTTGTTTCGGTGCGCGGACTTCTCATTGCGGTGGCTTCTCTTGTTGCGGAGCACGCGATCTAGGCGCGCGGGCTTCGGTGGTTGCGGCTCGCGGGCTCTAGAGCGCAGGCTCAGTAGTTGTGGTGCACGGGCTTAATTGCTCTGCGGCATACGGGATCTTCCCGGACCAGGGCTCGAACCCGTGTCCCCTGCATTGGCAGGCGGATTCTTAACCACTGTGCCACCAGGGAAGTCCAATTATAACTCTTGATCACAGGGACTAAAGCCCAGCTCAAACAGGCTTAAGCAAAAGTGGATGCTCTGGCTTGAGCATCCAAACAATCCGGGCACAGCCCTAGCTCCAGGGCTCTGAACAGTCACGTGCTTAGCCCTGAACCAATCACAGTGGCTGGGGAGTGTGATGCTCTGATTGGCCCACCCCAGAGTTGGTAGGGGCAATCGGCTGCTCCAGAAACAGGACGACAAAGAGTGGGGAGTCCCCAGAGAAGAATGGGCCGACCAGAAGGCAGATGACTCCTGGCTGGCTGGCAAAGCTCACCACGAAAGCCAGATTTGAGCCAGGGCCTGCGGAGGCTCCAGAAAGCCCCATTTCTCTGCTTCCCTCCAGTGCTCTGGGGTCACTGGGCTGGCATGCCTGCCCCCAGATCTTTACTGCATGGCCCCTGGAAAGCCCCTGACTGTGATCCAGGCCTTGGGGACCCATGTCTGTCAGCAACAATTCTGCTGTTGATTTTGGGAGGTGCAGGATGCTGGGGTGAGACAGGGTCCTCTAGCACAGGCTCTCCAAGCTGGGGCCCTGGGGACCCCAACTGGATTGTCACTGCAGTTACATAACTTAAATATATGGGATGTAATTATTTTTTTTAATCTGCCAATAAAATTGTCTCTGATTATTTTCGTCACAATACAAATAGCCTCAATTAGAGCAGAAATAGGGCGAGGGTTTATGGCTCCCATGAATCTGACAGCAACCTCAATTCTGAGGCAGAAAAGCAGAAGCCCCCTGTATGGCCTTGCCATGAATCTTGCGGCAAAATGTGCCTAATTCCAGTGTGGGCGCAGCAGGCTGGGAGGAGGGGGGACAGAGGGCGGCTGGGTCACCTGTGCAAGACCCCAACTCCCATAGCTTGTCTCAGGCCTGCTGAGAGAGGGAAGGCCTTCAGGCCTGCAGGAAGGCTGCACGTAGGGTTGAGGGCACTGACCCATTTATGGGTCCATGCCCCACCCTGCAGCCCGGTTTTCCATCTGTCCCTCTGTTACAGCTTAAGACCTGCAGGGTCTGGACGAGCCCCGCTCTGGACCTCGCTCCCAGACTCTCCTGGGCCTTCAGCTCCAATCTGGCCCACTCAGCCCTCCCAGCCAGCCTGACACGCAGGTTCCCTTTTACAAGAGGGCAGTTTCCACCTGCTGTCTCCAAAGGCAACCCTGTTGGAGAGACCCAGGCCCTGAGATCCAGCCAACCCCCGCCACATTACTGATCAAGAAACTGAGACATCAAGGGGAAGAATGGTCCAGGGTCACACAGCAAAAGAAGTGGCAGGCAGGGGACCCCAAGACTCTGCCCCCAGTCCCGGGAGCCACAGGAGAGTACAGGGCAGAGGTGGGGCAGCCAGCCCTTGGAGGGAAGCCTCATGGTCCTGCCTGCCTTGCCCCACCCTGTCCTTCTCCTCTGAGTATCTGTGCAGCTCCTGAGACCCCTGAGAGCCCAACGCAGTCCCCTCGGCCCTGTCAAGGACAAGGACACCTCACCAAGCAGCCATCCTCACAGGTCTAGACTTTGAGCTGGACTCAGCCATGGAGCCCCTGCCCTGGGCCCACCGCCATTCCCCTCAGGAGACCCTCCCCTTCCTATTGCAGATTCAGTACGTATGGCGGGTGACCCCATCCGACCTGGGCTACCCACCCAGGGAACGGCGTCAAGGCCTGAGGACTTAGAGCCGGCACACTCCCAGTCCCACGGTGACAATGGCTATGCGTGACCGCGATGTTCCTGCAGGGCCGGGGCAGGGCAGGTGTGAGTCTGATGCGTGGGGACAGCAATGCCCCTCGACCCAGCCACTCCTGCTCTTTCTGATGAACCTGAGCACTTTTCTCTCAAACTCCAACGGAAATGTTTTGGGGATTTTAGACATTGGAATTGTGGTAAGAACACAGATGAACTTGGAGAGCAACAGGATTTTCACAAAGCGAGTCTTCCCACCCTGAAAGAATCATTTCTCTCTAACCAGGCTTGTCATTTTGTCCTTTCAATGTTTTAGAGTTTTCTTCATCTGGGTCTTGCATGTTTCATGTTCAGTTTATATAGTTTGTAGCTTTACTGATGTTGTGAATGAGGCTCTTTTTTTTTTTTTTTTTTTTTTTCCATTTCATTTCAGGAGACATGCCCACAGTGCAGCGAGATTGGCCGGGGACGGGGGTGCTGCTGGGCTTGATGGTGAGAGAGGCCTCTCCGACTTGGCTCTGCGGTGGGAGACAGGTAGGGGTCACCTGGCGGAAAGATGGGGGGAACAGGTGGGGGACGGCAGCCCAGAGGTGTGAGAGGAGCACTGACTGCCCAAGTCCCGGGTCCCAGCAGGGCAGGATTCCACGTTGGACGGAAGAGGACACGAGGCTGCGGGCAGATGGGGGTTTGTGCAGGGTTGCCCAAGGTAATGAGCTTGAACTTTACCCGGAGGGTCTCGGGCTGAGGATGAGGGGCTCATGTAAGAAAGATCACAGCTGTGGAGAAGAGGGACTGAGGACATTCTGGGGGATTGTCCGCTGCCCCTAAATTCCTGGCATTTTGATTCGACCCGTTAGAAATCTGAGGCAAAGTCATGGTGTTTGTTAGTTTGGGGCTGCCCAGCACCCATTGCCTCTTCTCAGGGTCCTGATTCCCCGTGGGTCTCGCTCCTCCTGTGTTCTCAGCCTGTGTGGCTGGAGCTGTGCCTTACGTGGGGCCAGCTCGTGACCCAGGGCCCAAGCCCATCAGAACACTGCTCCCCTGTGCCGCGGTGATGGGCCCTGCAGTACACATGTGACTCTGGCCACACGGTCAAGCCCCATTAGAACGAACCCCAGGGTGTTGTCTGAGCCACTGGGATGCAGTGCCCACCACGTCCTAATGGACCTGCACCTGGACAGATGTGAGAAACTACCTGACTGCCACGTGGAGCCCATGAATATCACCAACAGAGTTCGTGGCTGAGTCCAGCCCTGCCTGAGGCCAGTCTGCTCTGGACGGGATCTGCTCAACCCACAGTGGGCTGGGTGTCCTGCCCCTTTTGCCACCCAAGAGACCTCCCCATGCCCAGCATCCTTCCAGTAACTGCCCCCTTTTCTGGCCTAAGTTAGCCCAAAGGGGTTTCTGCTGCTGGGTGGAGGAGCTGGCCCCAGACGACAGCTGTGTTCACATGCACACGAATGGGGAGACCCAGGTCTGGGAAGACCCTGGAGCCAGCTCCAGTGCAGGGACAGAGAAACCCAGCATTGTCCTTTGAGGGTCCAGACGGCAGGTGGGAACTCTTAAGGCAGATCCAGGGATGGGCCTCAAGTCCCCCTGGGGGAGCAGGACGCCTGGGGGCAAAGTGGCTTGAGCTGGGCCTTGGTGACATTTGGATGGGGGAGAGCATGCTGGTGTGGGACACCCAGGGGCCAAAGGCCTGAGGCAAGACAAAGTGAGGAGGCCTGGGTCCTGACGCCTGGCCGGAGCAGAGGCTGCTACAGCCTGGCAAGCAGGCTGGGGAGTTTGGATTTGACACCCAGGACATAGGACATCACCGTGGTATGATTTACTCCAAGCGGGTGATCATTGATTTAGGACTCCTGACAGGTGTGCTATTCTGAAACTTGACAGAGAGAAACATTAAGTCCAGGAGCCCCCATTCTGCATGGAACAATCCCATTTTTCTACGCCTGGTCAATTCTACAAAAGCACTTTTGTCCCCTGGAGGGAGTCCGGATGGATTTGAATTAACCAGGAAGTTCTTTGATTGCTATTTTACAGCTTCTCTCTGCTACCTGGCCTGACGTAATAATTACCTGCCTGTGATTTATCTCCGGCAGATTATGATCGATGATAGGGTTTGAGGTGATAACTGAGTAGGTCCAACGCCTCACCTCCTTGCTCGCTGGTCCTTCAAGCTGAAGCAGCCCTGGTTTTCCCTCTGGGCTACCGAGGTTCGCTATCATCTTGCCGAGAATGGGTTACAGAACGAGGTGGACATTTTGCAGGGAGTCCTGTCAGCTCACACAGCACCCTGCTGTGGTCAGCCCAGTGGGGGTCCATCCAGCTTGGCCTTGGCCCATCACCTTGTAAGTCACCCCTTAGACAGAGACTCACAGCCCAGATGCTAAGCCAGACTTCTGCTCCTACCCTCCCCCCCAATATTTACTGGGCTCCTGCTGTGTGTCTGGCACTGTTCTGGGGACACATCAATGAACCAAACAGAGAGAGCCCTGCCCTTTAAGGGGCAGGGTGCCACAGGCACATAATCAAATCAACAGGAAAGGAACTTCAGAGACACGTGTGCTATGGAGGAAATGCGACAGGGCTCTGGAGGGCCCCTTGGAAAGGTGGCATTGGAAGTGGAAGCCCAAGGGCCCAGCAGTGGAAAAGGCAGGAAGGAGCAGATCAAGGAAAGGGAACAGCGAGGGCTTGGGGAGGATGGGAAGGAGGTGGGGGGTGCGGATGAGGGGAAAGTGGAGGGCATGAGCTCAGAGAGCTTGATGGGGCATGGGGGGGGGTCTCCTGCAGCTGGGGGTAAGGTTGCCCCAGAAGAGCAACCCCCATCCTCCCCCAGAGGAAGCCCTCGGGGAAGGGGTCGCAGTGCAGCCAGTAGGAAGCCCGGGATGGAGTTCAGGACGGTCCGCGCCAGCACCGTCAGTGGCCCCTGGTGGCAGGGCGGCTCCATAATTGCGGGCCCAGTACGAAATGAAAACGCAGGGCCGCTTGTTCAAAGAGCAGGAAGGGGGCTTCCCTGGTGGCGCAGCGGTTGCGCGTCCGCCTGCCGATGCAGGGGAACCGGGTTCGCGCCCCGGCCTGGGAGGATCCCACGTGCCGCGGAGCGGCTGGGCCCGTGAGCCATGGCCGCTGAGCCTGCGCGTCCGGAGCCTGTGCTCCGCAACGGGAGAGGCCACAACAGAGGGAGGCCCGCATACCACAAAAAAAAAAAAAAAAGAGCAGGAAGAAACTTCCTCTGTTCTTCAACAGTCTCTCTGGCCACGTGTCATGGTGTTTTTTAATTTGCTACTTAATGCTGCCCTCCCCTGGGCATGGGGAACCTTGTGGGGAGAATGCAGATCCTCAGGGGCACCCGGGGCCCCACCCTGCAACTGGGTGCCTAACCCGGCCTCCTCTTTCCTGTGCTCGGGTTCCCAGGAGTGGAGGGTGACAGCAGTGGCTGGGGAGGGTGCGGAGTAGGCAGCTGGCATGTGGGAGGTGGTGGAAGGAGGGGACTCTAAGCTCCAACACGTGTTCTATTATCCTTTTGAATTTCACTTATAAAGCACAAATTCAAAGATAAACATGATTAAGAATCTCAGGAGTGGGAGGTACAAACTATCAGGTGTAAGAAAGATGTCTTCAGTGCTGTCCCAGCGGTGGCCACAGGTCCCTGTCCACATGGGAGGCTTGCCTCCTCCCCTCCCCTCCTGAGGGAGCCCGGTACCCCTAAGCCATGGACCCTGGACCCTGGCCGGCTGCAGGGGGGCAGTTGGATGAGGGTGCCTAGCTTGTTGGTGCTGGTGGTCTGCTGTGCACAGGGCCACAAGCCATGGGGTGGTGCCACAGTGGGTGTATTTCTTAACAGGTCTCAGACCTGGACTCTGCCCGGGTTCTGCCATCAGCTTCCTGTGAGTCCTTAGGAGAGACATCATTAGTTCAGCTTGGCCTCAGTGTATTTATCCATGAAATGGACACAATGCCTTCTCTGCTCCAGGGTTCTCAGAGCTGTGGTGAGGCTCTGAAGGACATGAGGGTCAAACAGTTGCTGGGCATTAAGATGTAGTTTGGTAAAAATAGCTGTGTGTGAAAGCAGAGAAATCCAGTGGTGGTGTGTGACTTTCCAGGGCCTGGAGAATCTGTGGTTGGTTGGCTTGTCCCCTGAACAAGTTCTTCTGAATGACGATCATACTGAAAGATAATATAAGCACACTAACAAACATTTGGAAAGCAGAAGAATATCCTTCAGAAGCCCACAGTCCTAATACAACCGTTGTTAAAGGTATAATCTGGGGAATATGTTGGCAGAGTCTTTGGTGTGATCGATGAACTGGTGCGACGCGTTCATTACTCCAGTCTTGGCTCACTCTGGGTGCCTCAGAGGTGACGGTGAGGTATAAAGAATGACTCTGAAGCCGGACCAACCAGGCTGGGGTCCTGCTCTATACAGTTTAAGAACTGTGTGATCTGGGCAAGTTACTTAGCCTCTCTGAGCTTCAGTTTCTTCATCTATAAAATAGGGATAACAATGGTACCTATTTCATCAATATATTAGGAGACTGGAATGAGGTGGGACTGAGAAATACTGGTCCTCTCCTTGCTCCCCTGCCTTAGCCACTGCATGTGCATGGCCACACACCTCTGATCCTGCTGTGCGCCGTGTCCTGAGTCCTCCAGCAAGAGCCACCAATGGTGTATTGGGAGGGGGG
>NC_041230.1:14315980-14319517 GCF_002837175.3 Physeter macrocephalus
AAAAAAAAAAAAAAAAAGAGCAGGAAGAAACTTCCTCTGTTCTTCAACAGTCTCTCTGGCCACGTGTCATGGTGTTTTTTAATTTGCTACTTAATGCTGCCCTCCCCTGGGCATGGGGAACCTTGTGGGGAGAATGCAGATCCTCAGGGGCACCCGGGGCCCCACCCTGCAACTGGGTGCCTAACCCGGCCTCCTCTTTCCTGTGCTCGGGTTCCCAGGAGTGGAGGGTGACAGCAGTGGCTGGGGAGGGTGCGGAGTAGGCAGCTGGCATGTGGGAGGTGGTGGAAGGAGGGGACTCTAAGCTCCAACACGTGTTCTATTATCCTTTTGAATTTCACTTATAAAGCACAAATTCAAAGATAAACATGATTAAGAATCTCAGGAGTGGGAGGTACAAACTATCAGGTGTAAGAAAGATGTCTTCAGTGCTGTCCCAGCGGTGGCCACAGGTCCCTGTCCACATGGGAGGCTTGCCTCCTCCCCTCCCCTCCTGAGGGAGCCCGGTACCCCTAAGCCATGGACCCTGGACCCTGGCCGGCTGCAGGGGGGCAGTTGGATGAGGGTGCCTAGCTTGTTGGTGCTGGTGGTCTGCTGTGCACAGGGCCACAAGCCATGGGGTGGTGCCACAGTGGGTGTATTTCTTAACAGGTCTCAGACCTGGACTCTGCCCGGGTTCTGCCATCAGCTTCCTGTGAGTCCTTAGGAGAGACATCATTAGTTCAGCTTGGCCTCAGTGTATTTATCCATGAAATGGACACAATGCCTTCTCTGCTCCAGGGTTCTCAGAGCTGTGGTGAGGCTCTGAAGGACATGAGGGTCAAACAGTTGCTGGGCATTAAGATGTAGTTTGGTAAAAATAGCTGTGTGTGAAAGCAGAGAAATCCAGTGGTGGTGTGTGACTTTCCAGGGCCTGGAGAATCTGTGGTTGGTTGGCTTGTCCCCTGAACAAGTTCTTCTGAATGACGATCATACTGAAAGATAATATAAGCACACTAACCATTATTAAAGCAGAAGAATATCCTTCAGAAGCCCACAATCCTAATACAACCATTGTTAAAGGTATAATCTGGGGAATATGTTGGCAGAGTCTTTGGTGTGATCGATGAACTGGTGCGACGCGTTCATTACTCCAGTCTTGGCTCACTCTGGGTGCCTCAGAGGTGACGGTGAGGTATAAAGAATGACTCTGAAGCCGGACCAACCAGGCTGGGGTCCTGCTCTATACAGTTTAAGAACTGTGTGATCTGGGCAAGTTACTTAGCCTCTCTGAGCTTCAGTTTCTTCATCTATAAAATAGGGATAACAATGGTACCTATTTCATCAATATATTAGGAGACTGGAATGAGGTGGGACTGAGAAATACTGGTCCTCTCCTTGCTCCCCTGCCTTAGCCACTGCATGTGCATGGCCACACACCTCTGATCCTGCTGTGCGCCGTGTCCTGAGTCCTCCAGCAAGAGCCACCAATGGTGTATTGGGAGGGGGGGTGTCACCTCCGCACAGAAAGGCTGCATGTCTCTTGTGGAGGTGCAGTGGACAGGTGCACGCTCGCTCTCTGTCTCTCTCTGCACAACTTAGGATGGGTCTGCAGTCCATACAAGTGTCTTGAGAATGAATCTCCTGTTTCCTCCCAGGTCCTCCCTGCCCCACAGGCTCCTTTGAAGGTGAGTCCCCTGACGTATGATGTGGACATCATATCCCCTTTGTGGCTTTTCAGGAGGCCCAGCTGTGAGGGCTCACAGTTCCACCCTTGTTAGCAGAGGAACTGGCCTCCCCATGACGTCTGGCTTCCTACATCCTGCTCTGTGCCACCCTTGTTACCAGAGGAAATGGCCTCCCCATGACGTCTGGCTTCCTACATCCTGCTCTGTGCCTGGTCACCATGTGTCAGCTTTTACCATCTGCAGGGAACTCAACTGATGCTGGAAGAAACACAGCCACAGTGGGGACACGACCATCTGGGAAGCTCAGGGGCTTCCCAAAGCTTGCCACATGCCCAGTTCAGGCATATCCCACCTCCAGGCACACCGAGCCACTCATTCAATACCTTCCTAGGCTGGGGTATGTACGGGATGCCAGGCTGTCTGAGATGTGAACAGGCGATGCTGTAGCTCACATGCACAGTCCCAGAGGCTGCACTGCAGGAGGGGCTAGAGCATCATCTCTGCCCAGAGAGGGGACCCGCTTGCCAGAGATCACACAGCAAGTCGAGGGGCAGAGCCAGGCCTAGGATCCAGGCCTCCTGACTCTGAGCCAAGTGCTTATCTTTGGGGAGGAGTTGACAGAGACTGGAAGGGTGGGTTGGCCAGAATTTGGGGGTCTCAGTTTTTTCCACACTCCTGAGACTTCCCTGACCAGCCCTTTTCCCCATGGATCTGTCTTATCCTCCTGGGGAATGCCAGCATGAGTGCCAGGAAGAAGGGTGGGTGCCTGAGGAACCCGAATGTCATGGGGTGAGTTGTGTTTCCCCCAAAGATACATCCACCTGGAATCTCAGAATATGACCTGATTTGGAATAAAGGTCTTTGCCGATGTTATTAGGGATCTCAAGATACGATCATAAATCCAATGATAAATGTCCTTAGGAGGACAGAAAAAGAGAAGACACAGAGCCTGAGGGAAAAGCCCACGTGAAGATGGAGGCAGAAACTGGAGTTACGGGGCTTCCCTGGTGGCGCAGTAGTTAAGAATCCGCCTGCCAATTCAGGGGACATGGGTTCGATCCCTGGTCTGGGAAGATCCCACATGTCGCGGAGCAACTAAGCCCTCGCACCACAACTACTGAGCCTGCGCTCTAGAGACCGCGAGCCGCAACTACTAAGCCCACGCGCCTAGAGCCCGTGCTCCACAACCAAGAGAATCCACTGCAATGAGAAGCCCGCACACCGCATCAAAGAGTAGCCCCTGCTCACCAGAACTAGAGAAAGCCCGTGCACAGCAACAAAGACCCAACACAGCCAAAAATAAATACAACTAAATAAATTTATATTTTAAAAAGTTTCATTTAAAAAAGAAAGAAAGAAACTGGAGTTACGCCACTGCAAACCAAAGAACGTCAAGATCTTCCAGCGGCCCCCAGAACCTAGGAGAGAGGCATGGAACGATCCCCTCTCAGAGCCTCCAGAAGGAACCAACCCTGCAGACAGCTTGATTTTGGACTTCTGGCTTCCAAAACCATGAAAGAATAAATTTCTGTTGTTTTAAGCCACCCAGTGTAAGGTAATTTGTTACAGCGGCCCTAGGAAATCAATACATCTGGGGAGCCCCTCTAAGGGCAGGGTCTTGGCCAGTCATGTGTCACTTTCTCCTGGGTGGGCTTGGTCAAGTGCAGCGGCATCATCCTGGTAGAGGTGGGGATGAGCCCGCTCACATCCTGCCTGCCTTTCACTCAAGTGTGCGTTTTAGCGGATGATAAAGGCAGTAAAGACAGATCTTCAGGAACCACTGCAGTAGGAGGAAGAGACTCCGGTGTAGAACTGAGCTCAAGTCCTCCACGTAGAGGCCACTGGGCGTTTTAGAGGGAAGGTGGGGGGGAGG
>NC_041230.1:14322466-14362168 GCF_002837175.3 Physeter macrocephalus
AAAAAAAAAAAAAAAAAGAGCAGGAAGAAACTTCCTCTGTTCTTCAACAGTCTCTCTGGCCACGTGTCATGGTGTTTTTTAATTTGCTACTTAATGCTGCCCTCCCCTGGGCATGGGGAACCTTGTGGGGAGAATGCAGATCCTCAGGGGCACCCGGGGCCCCACCCTGCAACTGGGTGCCTAACCCGGCCTCCTCTTTCCTGTGCTCGGGTTCCCAGGAGTGGAGGGTGACAGCAGTGGCTGGGGAGGGTGCGGAGTAGGCAGCTGGCATGTGGGAGGTGGTGGAAGGAGGGGACTCTAAGCTCCAACACGTGTTCTATTATCCTTTTGAATTTCACTTATAAAGCACAAATTCAAAGATAAACATGATTAAGAATCTCAGGAGTGGGAGGTACAAACTATCAGGTGTAAGAAAGATGTCTTCAGTGCTGTCCCAGCGGTGGCCACAGGTCCCTGTCCACATGGGAGGCTTGCCTCCTCCCCTCCCCTCCTGAGGGAGCCCGGTACCCCTAAGCCATGGACCCTGGACCCTGGCCGGCTGCAGGGGGGCAGTTGGATGAGGGTGCCTAGCTTGTTGGTGCTGGTGGTCTGCTGTGCACAGGGCCACAAGCCATGGGGTGGTGCCACAGTGGGTGTATTTCTTAACAGGTCTCAGACCTGGACTCTGCCCGGGTTCTGCCATCAGCTTCCTGTGAGTCCTTAGGAGAGACATCATTAGTTCAGCTTGGCCTCAGTGTATTTATCCATGAAATGGACACAATGCCTTCTCTGCTCCAGGGTTCTCAGAGCTGTGGTGAGGCTCTGAAGGACATGAGGGTCAAACAGTTGCTGGGCATTAAGATGTAGTTTGGTAAAAATAGCTGTGTGTGAAAGCAGAGAAATCCAGTGGTGGTGTGTGACTTTCCAGGGCCTGGAGAATCTGTGGTTGGTTGGCTTGTCCCCTGAACAAGTTCTTCTGAATGACGATCATACTGAAAGATAATATAAGCACACTAACAAACATTTGGAAAGCAGAATATCCTTCAGAAGCCCACAATCCTAATACAACCATTGTTAAAGGTATAATCTGGGGAATATGTTGGCAGAGTCTTTGGTGTGATCGATGAACTGGTGCGACGCGTTCATTACTCCAGTCTTGGCTCACTCTGGGTGCCTCAGAGGTGACGGTGAGGTATAAAGAATGACTCTGAAGCCGGACCAACCAGGCTGGGGTCCTGCTCTATACAGTTTAAGAACTGTGTGATCTGGGCAAGTTACTTAGCCTCTCTGAGCTTCAGTTTCTTCATCTATAAAATAGGGATAACAATGGTACCTATTTCATCAATATATTAGGAGACTGGAATGAGGTGGGACTGAGAAATACTGGTCCTCTCCTTGCTCCCCTGCCTTAGCCACTGCATGTGCATGGCCACACACCTCTGATCCTGCTGTGCGCCGTGTCCTGAGTCCTCCAGCAAGAGCCACCAATGGTGTATTGGGAGGGGGGTGTCACCTCCGCACAGAAAGGCTGCATGTCTCTTGTGGAGGTGCAGTGGACAGGTGCACGCTCGCTCTCTGTCTCTCTCTGCACAACTTAGGATGGGTCTGCAGTCCATACAAGTGTCTTGAGAATGAATCTCCTGTTTCCTCCCAGGTCCTCCCTGCCCCACAGGCTCCTTTGAAGGTGAGTCCCCTGACGTATGATGTGGACATCATATCCCCTTTGTGGCTTTTCAGGAGGCCCAGCTGTGAGGGCTCACAGTTCCACCCTTGTTAGCAGAGGAACTGGCCTCCCCATGACGTCTGGCTTCCTACATCCTGCTCTGTGCCTGGTCACCATGTGTCAGCTTTTACCATCTGCAGGGAACTCAACTGATGCTGGAAGAAACACAGCCACAGTGGGGACACGACCATCTGGGAAGCTCAGGGGCTTCCCAAAGCTTGCCACATGCCCAGTTCAGGCATATCCCACCTCCAGGCACACCGAGCCACTCATTCAATACCTTCCTAGGCTGGGGTATGTACGGGATGCCAGGCTGTCTGAGATGTGAACAGGCGATGCTGTAGCTCACATGCACAGTCCCAGAGGCTGCACTGCAGGAGGGGCTAGAGCATCATCTCTGCCCAGAGAGGGGACCCGCTTGCCAGAGATCACACAGCAAGTCGAGGGGCAGAGCCAGGCCTAGGATCCAGGCCTCCTGACTCTGAGCCAAGTGCTTATCTTTGGGGAGGAGTTGACAGAGACTGGAAGGGTGGGTTGGCCAGAATTTGGGGGTCTCAGTTTTTTCCACACTCCTGAGACTTCCCTGACCAGCCCTTTTCCCCATGGATCTGTCTTATCCTCCTGGGGAATGCCAGCATGAGTGCCAGGAAGAAGGGTGGGTGCCTGAGGAACCCGAATGTCATGGGGTGAGTTGTGTTTCCCCCAAAGATACATCCACCTGGAATCTCAGAATATGACCTGATTTGGAATAAAGGTCTTTGCCGATGTTATTAGGGATCTCAAGATACGATCATAAATCCAATGATAAATGTCCTTAGGAGGACAGAAAAAGAGAAGACACAGAGCCTGAGGGAAAAGCCCATGTGAAGATGGAGGCAGAAACTGGAGTTACGGGGCTTCCCTGGTGGCGCAGTAGTTAAGAATCCGCCTGCCAATTCAGGGGACATGGGTTCGATCCCTGGTCTGGGAATATCCCACATGTCGCGGAGCAACTAAGCCCTCGCACCACAACTACTGAGCCTGTGCTCTAGAGACCGCGAGCCACTGGAGTTACGGGGCTTCCCTGGTGGCGCAGTAGTTAAGAATCCGCCTGCCAATTCAGGGGACATGGGTTCGATCCCTGGTCTGGGAAGATCCCACATGTCGCGGAGCAACTAAGCCCTCGCACCACAACTACTGAGCCTGCGCTCTAGAGACCGCGAGCCGCAACTACTAAGCCCACGCGCCTAGAGCCCGTGCTCCACAACCAAGAGAATCCACTGCAATGAGAAGCCCGCACACCGCATCAAAGAGTAGCCCCTGCTCACCAGAACTAGAGAAAGCCCGTGCACAGCAACAAAGACCCAACACAGCCAAAAATAAATACAACTAAATAAATTTATATTTTAAAAAGTTTCATTTAAAAAAGAAAGAAAGAAACTGGAGTTACGCCACTGCAAACCAAAGAACGTCAAGATCTTCCAGCGGCCCCCAGAACCTAGGAGAGAGGCATGGAACGATCCCCTCTCAGAGCCTCCAGAAGGAACCAACCCTGCAGACAGCTTGATTTTGGACTTCTGGCTTCCAAAACCATGAAAGAATAAATTTCTGTTGTTTTAAGCCACCCAGTGTAAGGTAATTTGTTACAGCGGCCCTAGGAAATCAATACATCTGGGGAGCCCCTCTAAGGGCAGGGTCTTGGCCAGTCATGTGTCACTTTCTCCTGGGTGGGCTTGGTCAAGTGCAGCGGCATCATCCTGGTAGAGGTGGGGATGAGCCCGCTCACATCCTGCCTGCCTTTCACTCAAGTGTGCGTTTTAGCGGATGATAAAGGCAGTAAAGACAGATCTTCAGGAACCACTGCAGTAGGAGGAAGAGACTCCGGTGTAGAACTGAGCTCAAGTCCTCCACGTAGAGGCCACTGGGCGTTTTAGAGGGAAGGTGGGGGGTAGGAAGGGGGAACAGGCAGGGGCGGAGGCAGGACTGGGGAAGTGAAAAAGTGCAAAAAGCAGGTGGGGGTTGGTCAATGTGATTAGGCCCCTGGGTTTGCTCACTGGAGCTTATGGAAGTCGGCTCCTACCCACCCCCCACAGAGATGGGGAGACAGGGGCCCTATCTTCAGGCGTTGGCTGGAATAGACAGTAAATTTCTGGGGCAGGCTTGAGCTTTCCAAGGCAGGAAGTTAAGGGGGTGGGGGGAGTGGACTGTCCCAGGGATACGGCCTTGAGCTGGTTTGGTGTTGTCTCTCAGTGTGGGGAGGGGATGAAATTGTTTGTCCTGAGAGGCTGCAGTCCTCACAGGCCAAGGTTGGGGCCAGTGGACAAGAGGGCTCAGAGGAGCCTGAGTTTGGTCAAAGAGAGAGTCTTTGTCAAGGAGATGGAGGCAGGTGCAAGCCCAGCCCTCCCAGCATGGAGTTCTAGTGGGGAAGATAACCAAATCAGTGGGGAGTACGCGGTGATGGGGAAAGTGCGGGAGCAGGGGGCACGTGGAGGAGAGACATCTGAGCAGACAGAAGGCAGGGCCATCAGGGAAGGAGGGAAAGTCCAGGCTGGACCTGAAGGTGGTGGAGGCAGAGGGGGCAGGGAGGGTGGCTGGGGAACAGCGTATGTGATGCGTGAGGCTTGGAAGCAGAAGAGCCAGTGAATCAGGGATGTGGAATTAGGGGAGGTGGGCGGGGGCAGTGAGAGATGGGGCCTGGGCTGACAACAGGGGGCAGGTGGAGCTGTACCAACATTCGGGCCCCTGCCTGGAGGTGGGACCAGATACAGCATCGCTATACGCTCTCCGGGCGATACTAAGATGCAGCCCTGCATGAGACCTGACGGCTTTAGCTTAAGGGTAACGTGGCATCCCTGAAGGGCTGTGAGCAGCCGGGAGGGACAAGATCAGATCTCTTTTATTTAAAAGCTCACTGGGCAGAAGCTGGGAGAGCCTCGTTGAACGTTCTAGCAATAACCCAGGGAGAAAAGAGGGAGCCTGGTCCAGGGCAGTGGGCTTGGGAGCGGGGAGGGGGTTCCAGCGATACTTGGGGGAGAACTGGAAGCATTTGATGACAGGGGGGATGTACCTGTGAAGGTGATGTGACACCAGATTTCCGTGTGGGCAGCTGGCTGCACGGTCACTGAGATGGGGACTCACAGTCGGAATTGGGGCCATCAGGTAGCGACCACGTGAAGCTGTTTGTCTTGCCCAGTGATACCTGAGTGGTGCTGTTGGGAGATACAGAAATAGAGCCAAGGGGAGAGTCTGACCTGGGATGAAGGTGCTGCAGTTGCCAGCACGTGGGCAGCAGTTAGAGGATGGAGGGCCTGCGACAGAGGGCCCCTGGCGGGGGGGCTTCGTTTTTTGAGGCACGGGCTGAATCTCAGCAGTTGGAAAAAGACCATCTAGAGAGGCAGGAGGAAGTCAGGAGAGGGTGGGCAGCTGGGATACAAAGCAAGACAGAGTTTCAACAAGGAGTGAGTTATCCCCAGTGCCCTAAGGTGCCAAGAGGCTGAGTAGGATGAGGCTGAAAGGCCATCTGGTGGATCTGGAGGGACAAAGAGCCTGGGCTGGGCTGGGCTGTCTCTCCTCATGTCCCCCACTCCTGGCCCCCAGGCTGAGGCTTGCTTCTCACTTGGAGCCCCAGGCAGCCCAGGTGTCAGGGTAAAAGGCAGCTTTGGGTGCACAGAGGGAGAGATCTCCAGCAGGATGTAAATGTTCAGCTGGCTTTAATAAGGAAACTTCGGAGTTTAGGTGTCTTCTCCTTTCCTGCCTTAGGAAGAGGGAATGCAATTATTTCCCTCCAGGGCAGCCTAGTATCCTCCTCAAGGGCAGCCTAGTTAATTATAGCAACATTTTACAGACGGAAAAGTGCACACACCCTAAGCGTGCAGCTCTGTGCATTTTCACAAACTGAATACACCCGTGGAACCACCCAGATGAGTCCAACCCAACCTCACTGGCCCCAGAAGTCTCTCCTGTCCCCCCTTCCAGGCACTGCTGGCCACAGGTAACCATGATTTTGACTTCCAACTGTTTAGATGAGTTTTCCAGTGTTCTTTTTAACTTTTTTGTTTTTCATTTATTTTGTTTTTATTTTATGAATGTTCCCTTTTTATAAACAGGCAATACATTGCTTCCTAAGTTCTCTTAAAAAAGAAAAATTCTACCTAGTAAATTTGGAGATCTAACTGGCTTTATTCAATGAAACATGGATTGGGAAGCATCCCATCAAGCAGATAGAAAGGAGCTCCAAGGAGATGTACAAAATGGAAGACTTTTATAGGCAGAAGGAGGCAGGCAAGGAAGTTATTCTAGCAAAGAGCGGATTGTTTCAGGCAAGGTCACCTTCCTGTGGGGGAGGGGACATCTATCTCACTAGTGCTGCCCAAGTAATTCCAGATTGACTGGTTAAGGGTCACTTTCCTGGGAGAGGCTGAAACTGCAATTAAGTTAGGTATTAAGTCTTAGTTTGCTGATGTTGGAGCTTAGCACAACTGACTCCATTTCAGCCTGTTGTTTCCTCTTTTTTTTTTTTTTTTTTTCTTTTAACAGTTCACAAACCAAAGCGATATAAAAGAGTGTGCCCATTGAGAAGTCTGGCTTCTGTCCTTGTCCTTTTCCATCCCCCCTACCTTATAGATCATGAGACGGAAAACTTTTTTCTGAAAAAGGCCAGATAATCAATATTTCAGGCTTGCAGGCCCTGCAGCCTCTGTTGCAATGACTCAATTCTGCCGTTGTCATGCAAAAGCAGCCATAGAATCACACAGCACCTGCTCTGTGTCAGGCTGATCTCGTTCAACACGGTGTTTCTGAGATTCACGCTCTCTGTGGCATAGATCCATTGCATGACAGCACCACCCTGTTTATCCAATCTGCTGCTGATGGGCCTTTGGGTAGTTCTAGTTCAGGGCTTTTCTGAACAGGGCAGCTATGAGCAGCCTTGCCCATGTCTGCCGATGGACAGATGCTCATGTTTCTGCTGGGTGCACACCAGGGAATGGAGGTGCTAGGTCAGAGGTGGACACTCTGTCTTAAGGTTTCAAATGAACAACTTCCATTCTAGGTTTCACGAGTCATCCAAGCTGAATGTAAAGACGGAGACAGAATTTGGGGTGAATGGTGGAGGGACAAAGAGGATGAAGGGGCAGGGCACATGGGCAGCCTTCAGGAGACAGGAGCAGAGTCGGGGTGGGGACTCCGTGGGGAACTGGTATGAATTGGTTGCGAGTCAGAAGGTCCTGCCTGGGGACCACGCTTGCCTTCCCTCTTGGGGGACCCCACCGTCCCTGTCGACTCTGCCTTGAAGATTTCTCGATCCTGGCTTCCAGGAGAATCAACCAGGGAGTTTTCAAAAATCCCCATGTTCTATCGCCATTCCTGGAAATTCTGATTCAGTTGTTCTGCGTGAAGCGCAGGCACTAGCAGCTTTTAAAGATTGTCCAGGGGCTTCCCTGGTGGCGCAGTGGTTGAGAGTCCGCGGGTTCGTGCCAATGCAGGGGACGTGGGTTCGTGCCCCGGTCCGGGAAGATCCCACATGCCGCGGAGCGGCTGGGCCCGTGAGCCATGGTCGCTGGGCCTGCGCGTCCGGAGCCTGTGCTCCACAACGGGAGGGGCCGCGTAACGCAAAAAAAAAAAAAAAAAAAAAGATTGTCCAGGAGATTCCAGTGAAAGCCAGGGAAGAGGACCACTGGGCCTCATGTGGTAGTGGTCATGTGAGATCACAGTTGGCCCCCAAGAATCTAACTGCGCACTGAAGACCACCCACCCACTGGCAGACATTGTGTCAGTCAGGGCTCTCCCGGATGTAAACAACAAAAATGGACTTAAGCAAACGGATACTGAAAGGACGCCCTTGGAAGGGTGTGAGGCAGCTCTCAGTACCTCCTGAGACCTGGGCTGGGGAGGAGCCCATGGCGGGCAGCCTCCGGTACTGCTCCCTTCACAGCCTGCCCAGCTGCCTGTGCCGGCTCCGGTGGCGGCTCTCCTGCAGCCACCGTGAACCTTTTCTGCCTGAGCTGCACCCTAGGCAGGGCACTGGCCTGGCTGGGCTTGGGCCTGTGCACCCAGCAGCCCTCGAAAGAGAAAGGGTGTTGAGGCTAGGGCAGCCACAGTGTCAGTGCCCCCTGGGCTCTGGCAGGGTGGAGGTGGGGTGGGGCATGCTCTACCTGTTCTGGAAGGGGCTAAACTGGGCAGGATGGACACTGCCCAGGGGATGATGGTCTGTGACTCCCCACCATGGCCCTTTCTCACCTTCTCTCCAGTGGCCCAGATTCTGCTGGAGCACTAAAGCCCCAAGACACAGGGGACCCAAGTGAGCTCTTGGCTGGGACCCTGGGTCCAGCAGAGCAGAAACCGACCAGCAGTGTCCTTGGTCCCTTCCCTAAACTATCCTGCTCTTCTCACCGACAGCGTGACCTTTACCAGCCAGTCTGGACGGTGTCCTCTCTTGCTGTGGTCACTGTTGGCATTTGCTGCCTGGGGGTGACAGTCCCTCAGTGAGCTGGCTTTGAGGTCAGTCAGGGTAGAGCATGTTTCGCCCTGGGCCACCCAGGAGGATGAGACATGTCAGGTTCCCAGGGAGTCCCCAGCAAACGCCCTGGGAGGCCAGGTGCCCCTCCGACCTCCGAGGTCTCTGAGAAGGGGGGCCTGTGGGAGCTGCTGTGGAGCAGCTCCCCCCACCCCCCGGGCCAGCTCACTGGGCCACTTCCCTCACTTCCCTCCCCCTCACTCCGGGCTCAGGTGCTGGGAGTAATCTCTGAATCCATGGAAACCACAGAGGAGGCAGAAATCAGAAGGGAGGAGGGGGCTGAGCACTGTTTTGCAAATCCTGGGGAGGGCGAGGGGGGTATTCCTTTCCTTGATGAGTAAAAGCCAAAAGCACCATTTTTCTCTCACTGGCAGCCCCTCCACTGGGGAGGGACTGGCCCCCGTTTCTCACCAGAATGTAGAACGGAGAGCAGGAGAGGGATTGCTGCTCTTGGGGGGGAGCCAGCAGGCCCCAGCATGGGGGGAGGCAAGGGTCAGGGGAGGGGAGAAGGGCCTGGGGAGCAGGCTGTGGTGGGTGTGCAGATCGGGGCTCGGGGGTCAGGGCGCTGGGACTGGAGGTTGGGAAATGGGGGTCAGTAGTTGGGAGAGGCAGAGTTGGGAGTCAGGGCGTGGGGAGATGGGGTTGGCCACACGGTCCGGGCTCCCGTGAGCCAGGGTCGTCCCCCTACCGAATGGCCCCAACTTCCCACTGTCCTCTTGGCACTGCCCTGCAGTCCTCTGTCTGTGATCCTTGTCAGTGATAACCAGACCTTTTCCTGCAAAACACAAAGCAACCTGGGAATGTAAGTTGGTGCAGCCACTATGGAAAACAGTATGGAGGTTCCTCAGAAAACTAAAAATAGGACTACCATATGATCCAGCAGTCCCACTCCTGGGCATATACCCAGACAAAACTCTAATTCAAAAAGATACATGACCCCTATGTTCATAGAAGCTCTATTCACTATAGCCAAGACATGGAAACAACCTAAATGTCCAACAACAGATGAATGGATAAAGAAGATGTGGTACGTATATACAATGGAATACTACTCAGCCACAAGAAAGAACAAAATAATGCCATTTGCAGCAACACGGATGCAACTAGAGATTGTCATACTAAGTGAAGTAAGTCAGAAAGAGAAAGACAGATTCCATATGATATCACTTGTATGTGGAATCTAAAATATGTCACAAATGGACCTATCTACAAAACAGAAACAGACTCACGGGCACGGAGAACAGACTTGTGGTTGCCCAGGGTAGGAGTGGGGGAGGGAAAGGGATGAACTGGGAGCTTGGGGGTTAGCAGATGCAAACTATTACACTTAGAATGGATAAACAGCAAGGTCCTACTGTATAGCACAGGGAACTATATCCAATCTCCTGGGATAAACCATAATGGAAAAGAATATAAAAAAAGAATGTATACATGTGTGTATAACTGAGTCACTTTGCTGTACAGCAGAAATTAGCACACCATTGTAAATCAACTGTATGTCAATTAAAAAAAAAAGTCACAAACCAAACAACCTCCCCTCTCGGACAGAGTAGGAGGTGCAGAGGGCATCAGCGGTGGCTCCAACAGATTCCAGGGCCCCAGATGAAAGCAAGCTCCCCAGTTTTCAAAGGAGCCCCATAGGCTGCAGGGCATTCCCGAGACAGAGGTTTTTTTTTTTTTTTTTTTTTTAACAGTGGTTTTATTTATTTTTTAATTACACAAACGCCTGAATATATTCTCCTTAAAAAAAAAAAATTCGGCCATTAGATAAAGGTATAGCCCCTCCAAGTTGTCTCACAATTCCCTCCCTCATCCCTGAAGACATCCCTGGTTTATCTTCCTCCAGACCTTTTAAGCACTTTTACAACATATACACGTGTCTGCAGAGAATTCATAGAACTGTCTATTGTTTTATCGGTTTATAAACATAATGATATAATACAGTATGCACCGTTCTTCAACTTTTCACTCAAGGAAATGCTGTTGAGAGTTCTCCAAGTCGACACCTGTAGATCTAGGACGTTCCTCTTAACGGGTCTCAAGTTCAGGAGCAGACAAGTTTTCTCATGTGGATGAACGCGCAGACTGCTTCTAGTTTTTCGCTATCACAGATAATTCGTCAGTGAACTTGCTGGTTTGTGGCCTCCCGTTTTCATGAGGCAGGATTTCTTTAGGGTAGATAATGAGAATTGCAATGACGGGTCAGAAGGCTTTGTTTTAAATTTGGGGGGTTTATTGCTATTTCCAAGGTACTCGCCAAAGTAGAAGTTCCAATTTATTTCCCCACAGCCTCAGAACTTTTGGTCTTGGCACGCTTTTACTCGACGCCCATCTTGGGGTGAGAATGATGGTCTATGGGCTCTTTAGCCAGCAGGGGCTGGGGCCCCGTGGACACCAGGTGTCCCTTGGCCAGACCAGCGAGCTTTTCTGATTGGGCCGTGGGAAGGGCAGGAAGAGGGGGCCTCACTGGAAAGTGGGGCGTGAAAGGGCCCTCAAGGGGAGGAAGGAAGGGAATAAATGTGTGGGTGATGGGGGTGATGAGCTCAGGACCGATGCCCAGCGCCCATGCCTCATCCCTGGAGAGGCAGCTGACAGGCCAGCATAGGAGTGCGTGTGACCTGAGGTCACGAGAGAGGTTTAGCTACCCTGGGCGGCTGTCACACAATAAAGCCCAACCCGGCCACAAACTACTGGTGGCTAGCATGTTGGCTAGAAATCCACGTGGCTGGGTCGCCTCTCAGCCCACCAAATCCAGATCTCTGAGGGGTGGGTGACATGTCTGTCCCAGCCGTCACGGCCCCAACAACGACACAGGGAGAGCTTGCAGCTTGTCCTGTGCTGGGTGGGCCGTCCCCAGGGCACTTAGACCTCCATAGAAGGGGCCCTTAGTCTTCACATGGCAAGTGCCCTTGGTGACAGAAGGGACAGAGTCTGCCAGATCCAAAGTTAAAACTGGTTCTCCGTGCAGCCAGTTCTGCAGACGGAGTTCAGCGAGCATCCGCAAAGATTCTGGGAGCTCTTCTCATCCCAGTTTGGGCCTCCTTCTCCCTCAAGCAGAGGTGGTGGCCGGGGGAGACGCTGGGTCCATTCTCCTCCCAGACCCCCCGTAAAGAAGGCCTGGCTGCCCACCCCCGACCGGCACTGCTGCCCTGGTCGGCCGCCCAGCCTCCCCCGGAGGAAGCTGACAGAGGCCCCGTGCTGGGCCAGCAGCTGGTCCTGCGGGCGGATTCGTGATCTGGGAGGAGCCGCATGTGCCAAAGCTCCTGCTTCTGGCGTTTCCACTGTGAGGTGATTTTCAGTAAATTCGCCCTCAAGCCCTAGATATTGATCTCTGAGCTCTGGAAATAAAATTGTAATTTTCCCAAAGACTGTTTGAACGGAATCTCCAGACAGGATGGGGAAGCGAGTGAGACCCCTGCTGGCTCCTGAATTTGCCTGTGAACTTGGCATCTGATTTGGAGACTGTGCTACTGTCTGGACTGAGCACAGCGGCGGCGACGTCTTGGGTACCTATTAATCTTTTTAACAGAGGCCCCGGATAGAATGACCAGCTCTTGGCAGTGGGGCAGGCGCTCAGCTTGGACAGTCCAACCCTTGGACTTGGGCAGGCGTCTCTGCAGCGGGACGCTTGTCTTCATCTAGGCGAGAAGGTGCTTTGCTTTGGGAAGAGCAGGGCTCTCCTCATGCTCTGTGCTCGGTCTCCCACAAAGTTGGGGTCTGTCTGAGCAAGGCTAGTCTAGGGGTGAACTCCCTGATGACTGTCACCTCTCAGCTACCCCTCCAGGCTACCCAGGTACAACCCCATGCTATGTGCGCCCCACGTTGGCCTTGCTTTGGGGTGTGACAGTGCAGGCCAAGTTCCCAGGCCGGGCTCACTGGCTTTTGCTGCACCCAAGGTGCACACAAGACTCCATTGGCATAATCGTTTGGATTTAATTGGCTCCAGCGCCATCTCTATTACAGGGGCCCTCCAGTCCCCTTAAAAGTCTCTTTCAGGTATTCCTGGTGGGGTCCCCAGACGGGTTCTTAAGGAAACTCAGAGTCTTCCCACTTCCTGTGCTTCAACTGGGCTGCCCAGGAAGCTCCACTGGGGGCACCACGTCTCTGCACCACCGATGCCCAGTCTCCCTCATGCAGAAACAGAGCTATGTGAGGGTGATGCCTTTCCACGCCCCCAGGGCGGTGCAACCACACGGTGCCGGGCAGAATCGAGGTCCCGGCAGCCAGAAAATGCTCCAGGTAGAGGTGAGTTGATGGTCACAGTCTCTCCCCAGGGCCCCACAGCGGGTGCTGCTGGGACCCTGCACCTCCCAGAGTTCCACGTGAAAGCAGCCCCTACGGCCCCTGTCCTCAGCCTCCCCTCCGGGGTGTTAGTTTCAGGCTCCCCTCCCTCTTCCCTGTGTGATAAGCCGGCATAACAAATCATCCAGTGTAATGGCTCAGAACAACCGTTTACGTGGCTCGGGGTGCTGGGGCTGGCACGGCCGGTCTCAGCTGGACTCATTCGTGGGTCTGCAATCAGTCCTTGGGTTGGCTGGAGGCTGATAGTTCAAGCCAGCCTTGCCTGTGTGTCTGCTGGTTGGCAGGCTGTCGAACGGGCATGTTACATTCTGGCAGGCTAACTGGGGCATCTTCATCCGGTGGCAGGGCTCCCAAGAGTGGCAAGAGGGTCGGCCCCAGTGGGTGAGCCCTTTCCGAGGCCTCTGCTTTTGCGAATGTCTTATTATCCAAAGTAAGTCACGTGGCCAATCCAGATCCAAGGGCTGGTGAAATAGACTCTACTTCTGGATGGGCGGGGCTGCAGCATCACTAAGCAAGGACATGGACACAGCAAGGAGAATTTGAGACCGATTTTGCAATCTATTGTATGTCCCTAACCACTCTCACAAAACTCCTTGCAGCCCCTCTTCCCTACGTGCAAATCCATTCCTACAAGCAGAGCCCTGCTGGCTTCATAGGCAGGGCCAAAAGCCCTGGGTGCAGCCAGGGATGCCCTCTCTGCAGCCTTCCCCACTCATCCGTCTTCCTGCATCTCTCCAGCATCTCTGTGTTTGGCTGGACTGCCAGCTCATGTATAGGGAGCAGGGCTGGCTCGCAGTGGCTAGGCAGCCCCAAGAGCCAGCCAGTCCTCCTCTTGAAGAGAATAAGTACTGACCACCTTGGCTTGGGGCTATGGACTCACCCATTTGTGTCAAAGTTGTTCTGTAGGTGGGCAGGGTTAAGAGTGACGTCATGGGGCATCTCGCCCACCTTCACTCCTTGAGGATGAGGGTCCTGGTGCTTTCCTGCTGCCCCTACTTCTCACATGACCACTGAAATAAGTATGGCAGCCATCCTGAGCCAGGGGCTGTGCTGAGGGTCTCATGGGATCACCCATCTAATCTCTTCAACAATCCTCTGAGCAGAGACCCATCAGCCCCATTTTACCAAGGCGGAAGCTGAGGCTCACAGAGGTTGGGTAACTTGCCCAGCACCACACAGTGAGTAAAGTAAAAAAGCCAGGAATGGGATCTAGGTTCCTGCATCCACATTCCTAACCTCCGTGTACATGCTCTCGGATAATAAGTATCATAATAAGGAAAGTGACCACTGCCATGTTTGTATAGTGTTAAAATGTTCCGCAAGAGCCCTGGTGTTCAAGGTCTCCTCTGCCCCTTAGAACTGCCTCTTAGGGGAAACAAAAGCTCCCTGTTGTCTCCAAATGGCAAAAGTGAGGACCAGAGAAGTCAGGGGACCCAGGCTTCTGACTTTGAAGTCCATGCACTTCTTTTCTTTCTCCACCGCATGATTTCTAAGAGGCTGTTTGTGCTTGGGGATATTTATTTGGCGATGATACGGAGGCAGGGCTAGGTAAGACCTTTAGAGCTAAAGAAATGAAGATGATGTATCCTCTCATGTAAACTGAAAAGAAAAACCATGAGACAAGAAACTCACACTTGTGCTGAAATGAAAATCGCTGCCTTCTAGACTCTTTGATTGCAATAGTCAGGACTAGTTTGTCCAACTTGACCTTTTCAAGGTTTTATTTGGGGGGAGTTGCTGGCACCCCAAATTGGTACTCACAATATTGTGGTCACAGAGATTTGTGTATATCTCCCAGCATCTTAACCCCCACCTGTTAGGAGAATTGGATTTAGTGAGATGCTGGGCTCCCAACCCTTCCTTCCCCTCTGCAGAAGCCCAAAGGGACAAGATGGCCAGAGCGTGGACATGGAGCTTGGGCTCTCTCAGTGGCTACACTGGCCGCCAAGGGCTTTGGCCATGCAGGGAGTGAAGCCAGGATGCTGGATGCTGTGTCAGTTCAAGGTGATGTCCAAGAGTAGGGGTATTGGCAACAATTAAGGGCAGCAGTGTGTGATGTGGCCTGGCTGTGCACTTAGCTACCAGCCTGACTGGCTCCCTTCTGTTTTCTGAGTCTGCCTCTCCTTCAGATGTGCCTCCTCACACCCTCCTGACACATCCTCTACTTGAGGATGACCAGACTCAGGGGCTCTTTGTTACAAAGAACGCTGATGAGCATGGGGCTTAAAATGGGAAGAGACCGCAGGCAGGCAGGCAGGCAGCCCCGGAGCCTTGGCATTGACATGGGGGAGTGGGAAGGGGCTGCAGGAAGGAAGAGGTGGGGGGGGGATGGCGGGTGGGGGGGAAAGACAAGGCACTGAGGAGGAAGAGCAGACAGATGTGAGGTCAGGAGAATGAGGAGTCGCAGGTGACCCGTCTTGCTGGTGGCACAGACAGGTTAGGTGGCTGCTGGGGACATAGTCTGTGGGTGATTTCATGAAAGGCAGAAAGCATCCCCCTTGAAATGACACCCTGACGGAAACCCACGAGAGGGGCAGTTGTGAATGTCAGCAGGAACATCAGAGACATTCAATAACTTGGAGCGGGGTAGAGGGAGAGCCCATCTCCTGGGGAGATTTCTCTCCAGGACACAAGCCACAGAACCCAATTTCCCTGAGCTGCCACTGTACACTCATACTTTTGAATTTCGTTCATTTTATCAAGATCCTGGAACGTGGTAATAAAGTTACACCAATGAATAGCCCCACACAACATGGGAAATGCAATAAAAGTGAAAGCAATAAAAGGTGGAGAGACAAGCCACTCGGCACTGATACGACTCGGAAGAAATAAAAGTAATTATCACCTGTGCAACCTGGCCAGCCCACTCCGCGTGCGCGCAAGAAAACCATTTCAGAACTTTATTTCCTATATTGAATGTCGATAATTGGATGTATTTATAAGTCTCTCTGGAAGAAAACAGCTTGTGATTTCAAGATGAGAAAACAGTCTTCCAAAGAGTGAAAAGCAATATACTCCCATTTTCACACACACACACACACACACACACACACACACACACACACACAAAGAGCTTGTTTCCTTCGATGTTTTTAAGGTGCTGTTGGAATGATTGCCTTTCCGAAGGCACCGTTCCATCTCTCATCTTGAACTGCCTCATAGACCTTGGCAAAGTGCTCAGCAGGGACCACTTCATTTGAGGCAGTGACGGGGCTTCCTAGGGAAGCTCCCCCCCCCCCACCCCGCCACTGCCGGCTGCTGCCTGCCTCTTTCCTGCAGGAAGATGGATACCCAGGAGGGCTGGGCGGGGCCAGGAAGGGCAGGAGGAGTGTGACGTGGTGTGGGGCTCCTCTGGGGGTGCTGAGGGATGGTGGTGACGGCCGTGGCATGGTCTGGAGGAAGGAGCAGGCCAGGCTGGCCCCAGGAGTCGGAGAGCTATGGCTGCCGCCGTTGCTGATGTTGCAAAGGCTGAGGGCTGGGACCCGCCAGATCCGTGATGGAGAGGTGGCGTCCTGGGCATTTCATTTCCATCACGCTCCTTCCTCCCCTACTAGGGAGGAGCTTGGGTTAGACTATGCCACCCCCATCTCCCATCTCACAGCGGCACGTGCCTGCACCCTTCTCTTCTTTCTGTTCAGTCTATTTGGTGCTGGTTTCCTGAGCTCAGTCTTCTATTGTCAGCAAAAGCAAATAGTCACAAAAACCCCACATGCCACCCTGTGTGGGTTTCACCACCCGAGGCTGGTGCCCCCATGCAGTTAGCACAGAGCCTCTTGCCAGCACTTCCTGCTCCAGACATGGGCTCGGACCCCACTGCTCACCTGCTCAGAATCTGTCAGTAACCCCCAACTCGTCACACAGCCCTGCTCTCGGCCCTCCCAGATGGTGGGCTCCTTGGGGACAGTGCTGAGGGCCCCTCTTCCTCCTCGGCCCCGACCTCCAGGGCAGGGTCTGGGCCCCATCCCCTCCCAGATTGGCACGTGAGACAGCTTGGTAGTAAGGGCAGAGCTGGCGTCCAGTGTGGTCACACAGAGCCTTCCGGCAGACCAGCATCCTCAGATGTAGCAGAAGATGGAAGGGGCCCATGTCCTGCTCTTCCAGGGACGCCCCTGCGAGGCCCCAAGTCAGTCTGGTTCCAGGCAGCCAGCCGTCAGCAGTGTCCATAGAGCTGCAAAGCTTGGTGCCCGGGTCGAGTGGTGTGGGCAGTGCAGGGAAACCTGGCAGTGTCACAGGGACAAAGGGAGCCACGGGAGCTCCAAGGAGCAGGCTTCCTGGGGCCAAGTTTCTCTGTGGTCTCTGGCTGGGGCAGGGCACTTCTTGAGAGTCACGATGCCCTGGCCACTGGGCTGGCTGAGCGCAAACACTTCTCAGCCACTTGTAGGTCACGATGAGGGGAGACTGTTTCCACCAACAGTCTGTGACCTCAGAGGGGACGCTGCGTGAGGCCTGAGTGTGCTGGCTGGAGCTCTCCCTTACTGATTTATACTCGCTGGCTCCAACTCTCTAAAATCAATCTTTTCCCAATTGCCTCCTGGCTTCCTGCAGCGTTCAGGGTCGGCCCTGCATGAGTACTCTTCACCCGCTCCCAAGGCTGCTTCTCCTGGAGCCCCTGCCAGAGCCCTGATCAGGAGGGTGGGGCGTTGGGGACAGCCCTGCCAGAGCCTCTGATGGGGAGGGGTGAGAAGCAGCGGGGCAGCCCGCTGTGTCAGGCCCAGGGGCAGGGCAAGCCCTCCATCCAGACAGACCAGGGTGGGCAGGAGTCAGGCGCAGGCCCCTCCCACACCCCAGCACTGCCCACAAACAAGGGTGCTCCACTCAGTTGGCAGGTGCCCTCCCCCTACTATTTTGTGGCTATTTAGGATAATTCTTTTTCATATTAATAAACACTCAGAGCTGGCAGTTGGCTTAATTTTCACATATTTTTTGTCAAAATAATTGGTGGAGGGGCTGTGATTAGCTCCGGGGCAGGTTTTCCTTCCACAAAAGAGCATGAGAAGCTCATCCTGCTCACCCTTTGTTATTTTGAAAAAGTGTCCAGTCTCTTTAGCTGAAGGTGAGAAACTGCTTAGTGGGAAGTGGGGGGCGGGCCCAAGTTCTCAGGACAATGGGCTGGGCAGTGGGGTGTGGGACTTACACCTCTGCTCTCCTCCCTGGAAACTGGCAAGAGGGCGGACAGATCCTCTGTGGGGTCCTGCCTGGAGGAAGTGGGAAGGGGGAGGAAGGATGGAGGCCCCCTCTTCCATCAACTCTCCTTGGTCTTATCTGGGTCAGGGAGGTGGGAAGGGCTGTCTGGAGGTTGCCACCTTCCCCCTAATGGCTTTGACCATTTTAGCTGTGCCACAGGCTAAGGTGCCTGGATGTCTGCTCATAAAATCCTACAGCAGCCCCGTGAGGCGATACCATTAGCTCCCACCTGTCAGATGAGGAAACCAGGGATGGTGCTAGGACTTGAAGCAGGCACGCTCTGTCACCCACCCTGCTTATGCTCTGGTTTGATTCCTCCCCCTATTTAAGGGGCCTACTCTCTTCCCAGCTTTGTGGGAACAAACAACAGCTTCTTCTCCATCTCCGAGTCCCTGGTGCCTCCCTAGCTCAGCCATGGTGACCCACATCCTTGTTCTGACAAAGAAACAAGAGGCACTCCCAAACCCAAGGTCCTCAAAGAGAAGCTACTTCCAGCTGGGAGATAGCTGGGGGTGGGGTAAAGAAGCCCATGGGCACGTGCTGGGCCTCACATCCTGTTCACACACATCTGCATAACCCTCGTGGGGGCCAGGACTCAAGGCGTAACCTCCCCCACCAGCCCTGGGGCCCCTTCCTTTACTGAGCCAGTGTGAATCACTACCAAGTCACTACTGCATGAGGTCAGCCCCTGTGTGAACTCAGGTGAATTATCTACCTCTCTGGGCCTCGGTTTTCTCATCTGTAAAATGGCATTAAGGACAGAGCCTACCTCATAGGGCTATTGTGAGGATTCAGTGAACTGACATTTGCAAAGCACTGGGGCACACTGAGTGCTCCGTACCTGTTAGTATTACTGTTATTCTAAGGCACTGGCAACCCAGGGAGCTCCCCTGGAACATCTACTTACCACCACCCTTCCTGTCCCACTCCCCAACCTTCTGGAGGACACTGAACCCAACAAGAGTACCCAGCAGGGCAGAGGGGGATGCCCACAGTTCTCCTGAACTGTGCCCCCCCTGTGCCCCCTTCTCCCCAGCCCTCCTCACTGGCCTCCCTGTCCCCAGGTCCTTCTCCATCCTGCAGTTGAGGGAGCTTGGAAAGGTCCCAACAGACCTAACTCCCCAGCCCCATATTCAAGGTGGTGCAAGATCTGACCCTTGCTTACATCTGAGGCTGCACCTCTCACTCCCACACACCCCCTCCTGGACACTGAACTTTTAGTTTATTCCAATTGCCCCGGCCTTTGTTCAAGCCATTTCCCTTCTTAATCAACAGCTGTCACCTCTGCCCCGTCCCTAGACTGGGTCAGAGGCTCCCTCTCCCAAGGTTTCCTTCCCCTGGGCAGGCTGGGACGCCAGGTCAGGGGCAGAATCAAGGTAGCCACTGCTTCGGGAAGTTCCCTCCTATTCTGGAAAGGCCTCTGCCTCCACCCGAGCCCCGCCCCTCGCCTGCAGCCAGGGGCCGGCGAGTAGATAGATTCTTCTCCTCCTTCAGGGCTCCGCCCCTCCGGGTCCCGCGGAGCCGTTTCACTAGAGTGGGCGGGGCAATGGCTCCCGGCCCCGCCCAGGCCCCGCCCCGCGAAGTTGGACCTGGTGGGGCTCAGCTGACGCCTCACTTCACGTGACGCTGGAGCCGGGCAAGCATGGCGGCGGCCACCGGGTGAGTGCTGCTGCTGTCCCCGGCCCTTGCACGGCGGCGCGGAGCGGGGGCTTGGGCCTCCCGCCTGGACAGTGGCTGAGAGCCCCGTTGCAGGGCCGCGTCTCCGCCGGGCGTGCAGTGTGGCCGCGGGCAGCGCGCTTCTTCGCGCGGGTTGGGCGTCCAGCGCGGGGCGTCTGGCTGCGCGTCCGAGTCAGCTCCCTGGCCACTGCCCACTGCCTTCGGGGCCGCAGTGGCGTTCAGGCCCCATCCGCGCATGTGGAGTCCCCACTGTAAGGCCGAGGTGGGGTCCACGCGCACATTCACGCTCACGACCCTCAGATGGGAAGACTGGGTTGCCAGGGCGCTGGGGACCTGGGGGCCCTCGGGAGGAGGCAGCGTTTGAGATGGGCGTGGAATCCCCTTCCTAGCGGGGCACTTCTCTTCTTCCTTCAGGGCCCAGATGGAACTTCCTCAGAGAGGACTTCCCTAAGCACCTATCCGACTCTTAACACCACCTGGTAAATTATATAGTACATAACAACAAAAAAAGAAACAACTCGTTTCTTGTCTTCTCTCCATTTAAAGTGTGAGGTCAGGGCCTTTGTCTGGTTTGCTCCTGGACCTTGTTAGTACATGTTTTGCACACAGTAGAGGCTTCATAAATTCTGCTGAATGAAAGAATGGTGAATGGTCCTAGTGGCAGGAAATGTGGACAGGTGGGCTCACTGAAGCGTTGGGGAGTGTCCCTGATGAAGGAACATCTGAACAAAGGTTGAGAGTTCAGAGTGTTCTGGGGACGGGGGACAGTGGGGCGTGTCGCTGTGCTAGAGGGCAGTGTCCCAGCTGGCTTTTCCAGACTTTGTCCTAAGGGACTGGAAACTTCCAAGGGTTTTTAATCTGCTCAGATCTGCTTTTGAGACTGCTATCCCCTGGGCTATGTATGAGTTCAGGGCAAGGGCCAATTATGGGGGTGGCATTTGGGCCTGGAGATACTGGGGGCTGGGAAGGGGAGTGGTAGAGAGAGGGCAGTGCCCCAGATGCCAGGCTGGAAATGAGATCAGAATGGGGGAACTGGTGGACTAAATGCATCTCTCTTTTTGGAAGGTAGGGAGAGTGGCAACACAAATTGGCCCCCTCAGTTGGCCCCCAACTTCAAGGTTGGGAGAGCTTAGGACATGCAAATCAAACACTTAATAGGCACCTGCTGTATTCCAGGAACAGTACTGGGCCTACCCTTACGTGTTCATGGGCCACTGGGGTAGATGTCATGCCTCTAGTCTTGGTGTGTGCCATTGACGGGCATGGATTCTGAGCTCAGAGGAGAGTGTGGGTAGATTCTGAGCCAGAGGGCTCGGTGGGCTCGGTGCCTGGCCTGAGCTGGAGGCTGTGGCCAAGGAAGCAATGTCATCCATCACTCCCTGGATGACATTTGTGCTAGTCCTTGAGCACCCCTGAGGCAGAGAACTATGCTTGCAAAGTCCCAGATGAGTGTCAACGAATCTAGGGCCAGATCCTTGAACCCAGCCTGTGACCCTGTCTTAAAGAGCTGAGTGAGCAGTAGGTGTAGGCCAGTGCCCAGATGTGGGTCAATTACCCCTATATCTGGGCCACCAGGTGGTCACAGGGAGTTCCAGGGGCTGCATTTGGATTCAGGGCTCCATGCTGGCTTGAGGTGTGCTGCTCTCCCGAAGAGACAGGGAGCCAGGCTGGTGATTGGATGGGCGTGAGTCTAGAGCTGGCTGAATCCTGGAAGGAGGGCCCTTGTAGCAAAACTGATTCTCTGGGCCATGGAGCAGTAAAACTGAGTGACAGAGGCCTTGGAGAAGTGTGTAATCGGAAGGGAGACCTGACAGGTGCAGGTAGCTTCCAGAGATTGGCAGGACCTGCTTGGCGAGAGCCATCCCAGGCTGGTATGGGTTACCCTGCTGGACACTTAGAGCCCAGCAGATTCTTTAAGTGGAAGAGGCTTCAAGTGTGTTTCCAGCAAAGCTCGGTGCCCAGCTGCATACACAGGACAGATCAGAGTGTCAGGCATAATGAGGCGCCATGCCATCAAGTCACAGCCACAGGCTCCCCACGAGTTGGATTTGGTTGCCTGTAGAGTCCTTCCAGATCCTGGGCCCAGGGAGGCCTGGGTGCTTGGAGTGTGCTCCACGTGATGTGGGGAGTAGTGGAAGCCCTAAGCTAGTATCTCAGATTCAACTAGAAACTTGAGAAGCTCTTCTCGGGAGTGTTTAAGGGTTGATCCTGCTGTGTCCTGCCAGCCTGGGCAGGGACTTCAAGTTTGAGACAGAGGGTCCCACAGCCCCCAGAGAGTCTGCCGTGAGGTCATCTCCACCCCCTCCCCTAATCCAATATCACTTGGTGGGAGGGAGCCCTGCCTTCTCCTTGAGTTGTGCCTTGAGCTTCCCATGGACAGAGATGAGACTTCTCTGCTGTTGCCAGACCTGCTGCATCGGCCCCCCACATGGCTTTTTCCTTTCTCCACCTCCCTTTGCCCACTCACCGGCTGGCCCTGGAGAGTCCTCATCCTCTGACATATTGTTCATATACTTGCAGACTCAGCTCAGATGGTTCCTCCTCCTAGAAGCCTTTCCTGAACCCCCTCCCTCCTGACCTCCAGTCAAGGCTTCCTGCTCAATATTCCAGAGAATCCCAGTTTTTCCCACTGGCAGGATGCTCTTCTACATCTGCACGCCTGCCCATCATGGTTGGGTGAGAGGTTGCTCCCCTTCATGTCTCTCCGGCATCCTTGGAGCCCAGGGACCAGTTCAGTGTGTGTCTCCAGGGCCCTGTGGCCGCCCAGCGATTGGTGCTGGGTGACACCGTGCCTAATGTATAAGAGGAGGATTTTCTTTACACTAGTCCAACATGCCATCCTGCTTTGCACGGAGCCCTCAGTGATTGATGAAAGGAGCTGTGGCGGCAGTGGGAACAGAACCCTGAACAGGATGAAGGAGTATCTTTTTTTTTTTTTTTTAAACATCTTTATTGGAGTATAATTGCTTTACAACGGTGTGTTAGTTTCTGCTGTATAACAAAGTGAATCGGCTCTACATAAACATATATCCCCATATCTCTGAAGGAGTATCTTTAATTCTTTAATTCCCTGAGTGACTCTCAGGGAGCTGCTGCCCAGAGGGCTTTTGCCCAGTGGTAAGCAGCAGGTGAGCTGCCCTGGGTGTGTACCTGTGGGGCCATAGTTCACACTGGAGTCAGCATTTCTGGAGGAGCCAGGTTCTGGATCAGAGCCTGTCCCCACCCTGATATGAACCTGGTGCTCTTGGAGAAGACGCATTGGGTTGACCTTGGGGGCTGGGGGGAGGGGTGGGTCTGTGGGAGGCAGGCTGGCCACTGAGTGCCCCTTTGCCTTCCCAGGCCCTTCCCCAGGCCCGGTCTGACTCCACACAGGTCCCTGTGTGTGCTTAGCCCCCCGACCCTCCTCAGGAGAAAGGTAGGCAGGGTGGGAGATGCTGACCAGCTGCCGTGAGGCCCCTCCAGCCAGGGTGAGCGGTCTGGCCCGGCTGACAGGCAGCCAGAGGGCTCGGTGGGCTCGGTGCCTGGCCTGAGCTGGAGGCTGTGGCCAAGGAAGCAGGCTGGTCCTTGACTGGCCTCTCTTGCCTGAAGCTTAGCAGCATGGCCCCATCCAGAAGTGGTGTCACATCCTAGTGCAGGGATCTTGTCCTTGTCTGTGCTGTGGACCCCATGGGCATCCGTGAGACCTTTACATGACTCTCGGCGTGATGAAAGAAAATACAGAGGATTACAGGGAAAACCAATTATATGGAACTATCAAGATGTTAAGAAATAAATTTGTGGTATAGTAGTATATGCTTCTTATACATTAAATAATAAAAGCAGCAGGTCTAAGAACCACCTTAATGTTGAAGTAGTGATGAGTAAAAGTGGTATTTTCAGGTACTGTGACATCAATAAGGTGACATGAAAATACCTCTGATTTCTGTTGGTGACAGATTCACCACTGCTGATACTGTTGTGGTTTGTTGCTTACATTAATAATTGAAGAAAATGTTAATTTAAAGGTGAGGTTAGAAAAAATAAAGATATAATTTCTTTTCCCATCCAAATAGGTGGACTCCCTAAACACTATGCATGAATCCCTTGGGTGAGAACCCTGCAGGTGGCCATTGAGGTCAAAGGAGGGGCTGACTCAGTACTGATTTGGGGGACAGGAGAGAGTTTCGGAGCAGTGGTATCACACCTTCTGCGGGGGCTGGTCACTGGCCATTTCCTGGGCTCTGGCAGTTGGCAGGGGGTGGGCTGGCACATGGGGGCTGGAGCGTGTTCTGTGTGTCTCTTTGATACCCTGGAGCCTTTGTCCGCCAGCCCCTGCGGTCTTCCCCGGGCGTTGCCTGTGCCCTTGGCTGCCTGCAGTAGAGTGTGCCTCATTTATACTTGGACTTGGGGACGACCTGGCTTTTGCCTTTTAGATTCCGGGTGCCAGGTAACAAAAGCTCCAGCAGAAACCAGTTGGGGATATTTTATGGGTGCTGCTTTTGCTGAACTTGCAGGGATAAGCCACCTGTGATGGCTCTGGGCCCAACATTCTCTGTGAGGGGTTGGTTTATGTCATGAGAAATCAAAGGCCATGTCTCTATAAACCTTGATTCTGGGGTACCCTGCCGTAATGAATGACTGCAGCCATCGGCCTGCCTGGGGGCTCTGGCCAGGCTGCCTTTCTCTGTTCTGGCTGAGCCCATGGAGGACTAGATAGTGTTGTAGATTTTGCAGGAGCAGCTGATGCTCACAGGAGGGTAGCGTATTGAGTTTCCTGTCTTGACCTGGGCTGCTTGGCCCTTGGGCCACAAAGGTCCTGTCTGGGTGCTCTGAGGAATTTAGGTCTCTCAGAAGGTTCTGGATAAGACAAAGCCCAGCCCTTCTGAGAGCCTTCCAGGTGGGGACGTGGTGGCAGTCCAGGTGGACCCGGTAGCTGGTGTGTTTAAGGAAGAAGGTGTGTGGGGCGTGAGGCATGGGTGGGGTGGGGGCATGAGGTGGGTGGGGCTGTGCAGGCTGCTGGCCGAGGCTGGGCATTTTCAGGCAGTTGTGCTTTTGAGTCTGCACGGATTTAGGCACCTTTGGCCGAGGCCATCTGCAGCAGTGCCTTGGTGCCGTTCCCTCTGGGCCGCTGGGAGTCTGTAGAGACGAGACTCTTCCCTGAGCCCACCTCCTGCATGGGCTTTGCTGAGTGAGGGGAAAGAATGGGAGGGAGCTTGGGGGACTCTGTGCACGGGTGCTGGTGGCTGCACTTTCAGTTACTGATAGCACGTCCAGCTGGGGTGCTGGCATGTTTGTGAGCTGTCACCTCTGTCCTTTCATCCTTGTGGCTGAGCGTGGCAGGCAAGTGGCACGGCTTAGAGGAAGCCCTGGCTTCCTGTGTCCACCCTCCCAGGAGGGTGAGTGGGGCCCATGCCCGGGAAGGGGGACAGCAGGGAGGCTGTAGTCCTGTCAGCATGTGCGGGGTGGGCAAGACCCCTCCACCCTTCCTGGCCAGGCTGGCCCAAGGGTTCTGCTTCCTGCCCCTCTGGGGCTGATGTGGCAACTTCGCACAGCTGTGCGGATGGCCCCACGTTGTGACAGTTGTTCACTCAGCAGATATTTATTGAGCACTTGCTGTGTGCTAAACATAGTGCTAGGCACGGGGCAGCAGGGACCAGAGCAGGCCCAGATCTCTGTGTTCATGGGGTTTCCATTCTAGTGCACAGAGGCGGACCTCACCAGAGAGTACACATTTATGTTGGCGAGTGAACGCGTCATTTCAGCAGGGACTTGGACGAGCCTCAATCCAAGGGGTGACTAAGGAGAGTGTAATGCAGGGTGGGTTTACACAGCTGAGGGCAGGTAGGAGCAGCCTTTGTAGGTCCCGGTTTCCCCAGGGAGGGAGCCGGGGATGGAGTCTCTGTCCTCCCCCATCTCTTCCCACCCTCCAGCCTCTTGCTCTGCCTCCCAGTCACCAAATCCTCCTGGAGCTCCCGAGGCCCTCGTGGGCCAGGCCTGGACAGAGTGGGAGAGTGGATTTGGAGACACGAGTGGGGGAAGCCCGGCCCAGGGCTAAGTGGGGGGAACAGGCCGGGGAGAGAGCTGCAAGGTTGAAGAGGGAAGCCAGGGAAAGCCATCCTGAGAGAGTGCCATTGGAGCCAAGATGTGCAGGAGGTGTCACCTTCCTCTGAGGGTCCCATGGCCAGGTGAGTGTGGGAGGTGCCCCAGGGCCGTGAGGGCAGGTTCCATCTGCCCAACTCTCACTGCAGCCCCAGGCAGAGGCCCCTCCCTTGCACCAGCTCTGGGCTGTCCCTCCCCTCTTGGACCTCCATGCCTGCTCCCCGCTGGCCAGAGAGCCTGCAGGGCCTCCCTCGAACACACATCACACGCCCTGCCTGACTCCTGCACCCTGGCTCTGGCCTTGCTGGCCCCCGGCCCGCTCGCTACGACTGCAGTTCCTTCCTTTGTTTAGTCATTCACGTGGCACTATTTCAGGTGCCGGGAAGGAGGCAAGGTCCCTGCCCTCACAGAGCTTACATTTTACCTGGGGAGACAACAAGCAAGTATATATATACTGTTCGGCAGCGATGCGTGGTTCTAGAGAGGCGGGAAGAGAGTGGCGGATAGGTTTGGATGGGGTTATCGGAAAAGCTTCCGGGAAGGGGGAGCGTTTCTGCAGAGGCCTGGATAAAGCAGGAACGCGAGCCTGGTAGGCACTAGGAGAGAGCACTCCTCACCGGGAACAGCAGCAGCGAAGGCCCCCAGTGGGAGCGTTCTCGGAGTTTAGGGAAGGGTGTGCGGCTTTAGGGAAGCCTGTGCGGCTCCCCTCAGCGCCTTGTGGCTGGGAGTAAGTCTGCACCGTGTTGTAAGGGCGGCAGAAAGCGGGGAGGGGTTGAGCAGGGTAATGCCTGCTGGGATTTCCATTTTTCAAGGGTCCCTCTGGGTGGGTGCAGACCAGGCTGTGGCAGAGGCTGGGGCTGGGAGCAGCTAAGAGTTCCTGCAGTTGTCCAGGTGGGAGATGGGGATGAGCCACATGGTCCGGGCTCCAGCTTGGAGGGGAGCCGAGGACGGAGGGGGGCCCGGAGGGGCCGGGGCGGGGCCGGGTTTCAGCAGAGAGCGTGGCCTCCAGTGTCCTGGGCACCGAGGCCCCCTGAGGACTGGGAACCCACCTGCAGATTCAGGAGCATGGGGCCACTATGGCCTGGCCGGGGCTGTAGTGCAGGAGCGGGTGGGCCAAGGTCTGCTGGCGTGGATTGAGGAGAGCACGGGCGGCCAGGACACGGGGATGGGCTGGGTGACTCTTCAGAGGATATATATTATAAAGGGAGAGAGAAATAGATGGCTGGCGAGCACGGGGGGTCGAGGGGAGTGCTTTTATTTATTTATTTTCAAGCCGGGTGAGGTTCCTGTATGTCTGGATGCTGAGAATGATCCTGAGAGGGCAAAATTGATGCTGGAGCAACTTGGGGGGCAGGGGAGGGGAGAAAGGCGAGGGGTGGGGCAGGCCATGCCCAGGTGGAGGGGGAGCCTCGGGTGGGAGCAGCTGTCTAGAGGGGCCCGAGGCAGGAGGGGTCCGGAGAGTGGGTGCTAGGAGGATAGGGGGTGTATTCTCAGTGAAAAGGGAAGCCAGTGTGGGCGTGAGGAGAGACACCCACCTGCTCTGCCAGGCCTGGCTCCGCCTGGCCTTCAGTAAGGCCACCACAGCTCATTGCTACTGGCTGCCATCCTCAGGGCCAGCACCCCAAGGGCTGCCGCTCCAGCAGCCATCTTGTCGTGCTTCCTCCTTGCCCACTTGGCACCTACGAGCCTGGCTCGGCTTAGGGCCTGGTGCTGTGTGCCTTGGGTGTGTGTGTGTGTTTGTGTGTAGGTGTTGGGGACAGGTGGGCGTCCCGGCTCAGGTGAGGAAGAGCCCAGGCCGCTGGGTCTGTGACTTGCAGAGAAGATGGCGGCCTGCAGACACATGGGCAGGGATCCAGTGTCGTCTGGGCCAGATCTCGCACGGATGGGAAGCTCCTCGAGGGCTGGAATTGGGGGTTGGGGGTGTGTCTCCACACCGCTGCAGAGCTTCCTTCCGTGGGCTTCATCCATCTACCGGTTAAACAGACCCAGCTGCCTCTCCTCCCCACTTGTGGTCCAGTGCTCAGGGACAGGAGGGGAGGGTGTGGTTGACAAGCCCCTGTGGTCCTCCAGCGGCCCAGTGAGGGGCTGTTTCTGGGTCACGGGCAGGCCGAGCTTGGACCGGCTTGCCGTGCGCTAATGGGGGTCCTGCCTCTGGGTAGGGGATGCGCCTGGTGGTACTAACAGAAGCCTGCGTGGCGGTGTGTGCTTCTGTCTTTGCAGACCCTCATTTTGGCTGGGGAACAAAACCCTGAAGGTGCCGCTGGCGCTCTTTGCCCTGAACAGGCAGCGCCTGTGTGAGCGTCTGCGAAAGAACCCGGCGGTGCGGGCTGGCTCTGTCGTGGTGCTGCAGGGCGGGGAGGAGACTCAGCGCTACTGCACCGACACCGGGGTCCTCTTCCGCCAGGTGAGCCCAGCCGGCAGCCTCCCACATCTCTGAGTGTGCACTAGGCCCGCTGTGGGCTGTCTGCCCTCCTCCAGCATCAGGCCTGGTGGGCCTGGGCAGCTCTGCCCCCTGGGGGACCCTGAAGAGGCTCTCTGAAAGCAGGCTGAGGCTTGGGTCCCCAGGGAGCCCCCTCTGCCTGGGGCAGGGCTGTCGCCAGCCAGCCTCATCTCTCTCAGGTCAGAGTCTGGAGAGACGATGCTCCTGGGGGAGCAAGCAGGAAAGGCTTTGTGGAGGAGGCAGTACTTGGTGTGAGCCCTGAAGGCCGGCATGAATTCTGACTGGTGGAGCTGGGGATGGGAGTTCTGGGCTCGGGGGTAGTATCCACAGGATTGGACCTCAGAGGGCGGGCTGGGCAGCCTTCCCTGGCCCGGGAGAGGTGCAGATGGGGCGGGCTGAGTTCCTGGGGCCAGATTCTGCCACGGCAAGGAGGACGGGGGCTGCAGAGGTCCTGGGAGGAGGCATGTGAACAGGGTCTGAGGAGGAGTCGGCGGCCCGGGCATTGGTCCCGGCTTGGCCAGCGCCGACCCTGTGACCCTCACTGGGGTTTGGTTTCCTCCTCTGGGAAGTGGTCCAGGGGCTCCTCGAGGTTCTGGAACCCTGTGGGGCAGCGGGTGGCCCAGCTGCAGGAAGCCGGCTTGGATGTGGTGGCCTCGGCTGAGAATCCCTGGCATCACTCGGTTCCCAGGAACAAGAACAAGGACACTGGACGGAGGAGATCACCCAGAAAGCCAGGAGGGCCCTGAGCTGGCCCCACTTTACAGATAAAGAAGCAGGCTCAGAGGGAAATGACTTGCTAGAGGTGGAGCTGGCATTATTTAGAACCCATCTCCCTACCCCAAGTCTAGTGCCGTCTTCTCCCTGCGCTGCCCTGAGTGGACGTCTGATGCGCTGGGAGCTCCCCAGGGGCAGGCAGAGCCGAGCAGACATGGGCGTCCAGCATCCCGGTCAGGGAGGAGGCAGGGGAACCAGAGGGGAGCTAAGTGTGGAGAGCGGATGCTAAGGTGTGGCCTCTGCAGCCGGACAGCGTCCACCCCGCAGGGCACAGGCCGAGATCCACTGCCGGGAGCCACGGCGCAATGTTTTCTGTGGAAAGCACCTCCTACTGCAGGGCTTCCCTCTGCTGCGTCGTTCTTGCAGCTGCAAGCCTGCCGTCCCTGTTGCTGGAGATGTGCAGGTCTAAATAAGTTTTCTCTGACTAGTCTTGATGCTTCTTGAGGTTTCCATAGTCTGTGGCTTAAAAACCCATCTCCTAAATTCAGCTGTTGGCTCCCTTACTGGTGTTATGCAAGAATAATTTTAGAAGAGCGCCTCCTCCACTTCATACCTTTATAATGCTATTTTAGCTCCGTGTTTAATGCTAAACACTGAAGTCATCAGCTGCCCCGGGCGTGGGAGAAGGAAGGAAGAAGTCCTAAATGGAGGAATCCGTTTCTGAGCAGATGCCCGGCCTGGGCGTCTGAGTCAAGGTGGCATCTTGCCTGCCTGCAGGCAGTGGGGGTAGCAGAGAGGTGGGGGGAGGGAGGGGAGTGCGGGCAAGGCGGAGACGGACCCGTGGTGCTCCTGGGCACCCGTGTCTTAACCTGCCCTGTCTGGGACCTGAGGCGGGTGGCCGGTGAGGTGGGGTGAGGCTGGGGCTGGGGCACGGGGCTGAAGCGGGGTCTGAGCAGCCAGCCAGGACGAAGGAGGAGACAGCAGCCTGCAGCTGGTGCCGGGGGCAGAGTGCTGAGGTGGAGGGAGGTGTAAGGCTGGGGGTCAGGCTCCGGGAGCCAGGGAGCCCGAGCTGACTCTCCAGGGTGCGGGGAGGAAAGCGCTCGGTCAGATTCCCCACCTCTCTCCTTGCACCTCACGGGGTGACCTGGGTCCTTGTTCTCGCCACAGGAGTCCTTCTTTCACTGGGCCTTCGGTGTCACCGAGCCAGGCTGCTACGGCATGATGGACGTGGACACTGGGATGTCGACACTCTTTGTGCCCAGGTTTCCTCCCAGCCATGCCACCTGGATGGGAAAGTACGGAGCACCCCGGGGCGTGTGACCGTGCCTGCTGAGCGCTGGCTGGCTGGGGTGGGGGTGGGTGCAGGGCCTGGCCTGCGGGTGGCAAGCGGCGGGGGGCGGGGGGCAGAATTAGCAAGGGGGAGGGTTAGCGGGCAGGCCCGTTAACAGCCTACTGTGGGCCAGAGCCTGTTACCCTTTGCTGGGAAGGGGTGTCAGAGCTGGAGCCACAGACCACGGTCACGTTTGTTCTGAGGTACTATTTATTAATCTTGAAATTCCAGATTCCCAGCTTTGTTAAGATGCCCGTGGCTTTGGCCTGGGTCAGTGGGAGGCAGCCCCTCCGTGGGTGTGGTGGGGAGGGCAGCCTGGGGCCCTTCTCTGAAGCCCATCACCGACGTGCAGTGCAGGGCGTTACCGGGTGCCTCCCGCGTGCCGGCTTCTGGCCTACGCTCTGCGGCTCCCAGGATGTAGGCCCTGCCTCAGCTGGCTCACCTGGGAGACAGGGTCGTGCTCTAGGGTTGTGCTGTGGGAGAAGTGTGAGGCCAGAGGCCTGGGTGAGCCTGAGAGGCTGCCTCCCTCATCATCTGTGGTGCCTGCCAGCGTCAGGGCCCCTGGCCCTGTCCACCCCTCCCGGGAGCCGTTTCTGCCTGCTCAGAGGCGCTGAGGCAGAAGCTGTGCTTAACTGGGGATGCTTGAGGTGATCAGAGGACCCTGCCAAATGCTCGCCGCCTCCCAGCGTGTCATTTCTGCCAGGAGAGTGCTTATTCTGGGCTAATGTATACATTGCAGCCTTTGCTGCCTCGTGGGCCGAAAATGCTCAGTACCGGGGAGGCTGGCGGGTCTGCTGCTGGTTTGAATGATAAGGCATCCGGCTGCTGCAGGGACATTGCTCTGTGCAGAGGGCCAGGGCAGGGCTCCCACACCTCAGCGGGCTTCTCCGGGGAGCGGGTCTGGCCACTGTCGGGCCTCCAGTGCCTTATCTGTGGGACAACGATGATGCCCCTCGTGAGGCATCGCCAGGGCTGTAGTCACAGTGATGGTCACTGTGGAGTGGTTACGTTTGTGACACTGAAATGAGGCATCGAGGGTGCTGGGGACAGGCAGCTTGTAATGTCCACAATATCTGTGGCCATTCCCTATGGAGAGCTGGAATCTCTTCCCTCCTCCCTCACTCAGTCAGGACCTGGGTGACTGCCTCGATGCGTGAACGTGGCCGCGTCACCGCGTGACTTCTGAGGCTAGACTGTAAAGTGTGCTACGGTTTCCACCTGGTTCTCCCTCCTCAAGCCCAGCTGCCACTCAGTGAGGAACCCAAACTCACCCACGTGGAGGGACCAGAGGCCCCGCTGACAGCCAGCACCACCCGCTAGAGTGGGCGACTCCAAGCCCCAGCCCTCTCAGGGCTTTGTTCCAAGCCCCGACCTTCAGAGTCCGTGAACGTGATACGTGCTTTTTTACTCCCCTGCGTGTCAGGGTGATTTGTCACAAAGCCCTGGTAACTGGAGGAGTTTCCTGGTGAGAGTTTAGATCTGGGCTCCGTGAGAAGATTCTCCCGGAGACCTTCCCGCACCTTGAGGCGATCACAGAGCTGTAGCCTCAGCCCGTCCTGCCGGTGGCCCCTGTGTCTGGGCGGCACCCGTGGCTTTGGCGGGGCTGCCCTCTCAGCCTCCCTGTGGCCCTGCCTCTTGGCTCAGGGCGTGCTGAGAGGCCCACTACTCGGCAGTGCTGCAGTCAGAGACGCAGCACTGTGAGACGTGGGCGTGGACAGTGGTGAGTTTCTGTCGGGAGGTGTGGAGGGGCTCTGAGTGCGTCCCCTCTTTTGACCGCTGCTGCTGCTTATGCAGAGCTAACTCTCACGAGAAGTCAGGGAGTGCCTGTCCGTGGGGGAGGGTGGACATCCTCCAGGGCGTGGCCCCTGCCTCGGGGACTCCACCCTCCACTGGGAAAACCTGAGCAAATCTCACCCTGCCTCCCCAGAGCCATCATCTGCGGAGCCAAACAGCGCATGACCTGAGGGTTTTTGTTCTGGCCAAGCCGCACGGCATGTGGGATCTTAGTTCCCTGACCAGGGATCGAACCCGTGCCCCCTGCAGTGGAAGTGCAGAGTCTTAACCACTGGACCGCCAGGGAGGTCCCGACTTGAGGGTTTAAAACCCAGGACCTGATTGGTCAGGGAGCAGCTGTTATCGGTTGGCTGTTCTAGAGCATAATCTCCAATAATACAGGAATGATGTTCTGCACTTTGACCACGGCTGGGTTTTAGAGCCGCTGTTAAAAAGGTCTCGTTTAAAAAAAAAAAAAAAAAAAAAGTCCTCGTTTAGTCTGTCCCTGCTTTGCCAGGGCAGCTGATTGTCTGGTACGGACCTTGGAGGGTACAAATGGGTCTGTAGGAGGGGTCCCCCTCTTGGAAAGTCTCCGTGTACGCGCTGGGCAGGCCAGACTGCGCAAGCTGGTCCCAGCGGGCGTTCCGGCTCTGCAGATAGCTCGCCCCTTGTCTCTTGCTGACCTGGCTCCCCTCCGTGCCCGTCCCCTGCAGGCCTTTCCCTTCCTCTGCTCTGGTGTGACCCTCCCCTAGTCCGCACGTCCTAAGCCTTTGGGAGAGAAGGCAGGATGGGAACAGGGTAGCGGAAGGAGTTGGTTGTCTGGGGCTGGAGGTGGGGAGCAGCCAGATCTGATGTGTGTAGCTGTTTCCAGACGCTCATAATCAGTAGGGTGGGGGCGAGGCTGATGGGATTACCTGGCCTTTGCAGTCGAGACCCACAGGGCTGAACGTTTGACCTTCAGCTCCCCAGCTTCCTTCTGAGTCTCTGTCTGATGGCTTTTGAAAATCCATCTGGCAGACACTGCAATCCAAAGTCATCCAGGGAAACAACACCCCCGTCTGTAGATCTGCCACTTTCCGTATAAACCGCCTGTCCTGTTGTCAGGGCTGCAGACGCCAAGGGGCTCGCGGGCAGCCTGGTGCTCTGCCTGTTCCTCACCCCAGGCCTTTGTGGGGACAGGAGTGTGGTAGCTTCTATTTTGTTTTTATTTGGGGTCTTAGCTGACAAAAGTTTGGTGTCTCTTTGATGTGAGAGTGTTTCCCATCATTTTCGTCAGAATCAGCTTCCGCGGATGGCAGTCTTGGCTGCTGGGGTGTCTGGGGTCCTCTAAGCAGGTGGGAAATTGCCTCTTTGGGCAGTTTCAGCACTGACAGAGGGTGAGCAACTTTGGGCCAGGTTGGACGACCCTCCTAGAACCTTTGGAGCCTTGGCAGTTTTCTGCTCCCATCCCTGGCTGAGGCCTCGGGCTTGGAACGTGAGACAGTGTGGCTGGCCTGGGGTTTGTAGGGAGGAGGGGGCTCTCCCCAGAGCTGAGGCCCCGAGCACTGCACTTTCTGGGATGGGGACTGATGTGTGCTGTGGTGTGTGTGTGTATGTGTCTGCAGTGTGTGTGCATGTGTGATGTGTGTGGGTATGTTTGTTGGGGGGTATAGTGTGGTGTAGTATGTGTGCTGGGTGGTGTGTTTGGGGGGGGGTGGAGTGTGGGAGTGTGTGTGTGTGTGGGGGGGGGGGTGTTTGGGGTGTGCTTTTTCACAGTCACTGCCCCCACCCCATACACACAGCTGGGTCACAGGACGAAGGCTGCCCCAGCCCACCTGACGGCCTGGCCCCGGCTCCCCCGTCTTTAGGGAAGGCGCCCCGGGCACTGATGAGGGGTGCAGGCCTTCCTGAGGAGGGCCAAGGGGATTCCTTTGGCTCTGACCTCAGGCGGTTTGCGGGGAGCCTGACCCCGGTCAGCCCGAGGCCTGGCGAGGCGTTTGGCCCCTCTCCCTGGGTTCTGCTGCCCACGGGCCTCCTCTCCATCACCTCTGCTCTCCGCACCGGCCTCTCTGGGAAGTGCTGCCTCGCCGCCCAGGTTCAGGCGCCTGCATAGCTTTGGAGAGCCCTGCTTTTCTCTAACAAGCTAATAGAGCCTTGACATGGTTGCCGACTTCCTTCTGGGGCAAGTGCCAGGTGCCGGGCTGTGAGCGGGAGGAGAGGCCGCTGCGTTGTATGTGGCTGCAGGCAGGCTCCGGCCGCTGGAGATGGTTGATGACGGCTGTGATTTGGCCCTGTTACTTATTCATTAGCCCCATGCGGGTGGTCAGCTTGCCAGCTAGACCTGCGCTTGGAAATTTCATTTTCTAGAGGGCTCCACCGTGTCTGCACCATGGGCATTAATTGAGAGTCTCCTTCTCACAGGAGGGCCCGCACAGGGTATGGGCACTCGCTGCGCCTGCCCTGACCCTGAGTTCTGGGAAAGGCCTCCCCTGTCGCATGCTGGGCCCAGCTGCCTGTGAAAGAGGCCTGCGTGGGCCGAGTTCCCAGACACTGGCTCCTTCTTGAAGACACAAACCCTTTTGAGTGGGACCCTCCCTCCTCTCTCCTGCCAGAGCTGCCCCTTCCTTTTGAAGGGAAGAGTTTCTGGGGTGGGGTCGGCTTCCCTACTGACCCATCCTCTCCCATCCAGTTGCTTCTACTTGGATCTCCCACATGACGGGGTCTGGCATGAGCTGCCCTACTGGACCCCAAACTCCAGTCAGGGCTCCGTGCAGCCCTCTGTGAGGCTGCTGCCAGCCCGGCACTCAGGTGGCATATAGCTGCCCAGTGACGCCTCCAGCCAGCTCTGTAGGGCTCACATGGACATGCCACTCCTTCTCCTGTCAACCCCTCTGGTGGCTGGCTTGACGTGGTGGCATGGCACACTTACCTCTTAGGGTGACATTTAAATGATTTTTACTATAATTGGCCCCCAAACAGGAAGAATTAGTACTATTCAAACTTAATTATCTCTGCCCTTTAGAAAAAAAAATGACACGCAAAGTGCCAGAAAAGATGCTCCCAGATTTTCGGGTTGTATCTGTCAAATGGTTATTCTTGCTGAGAACCAGGCCTGTGGCTGTTTGGGCGATCTGGGGCCCTTGAGGCCCAGTGCGCGTCGAGGTGGGCAAAGGGCTTTTGGTGAGGCTGGCCCCTGAACTCACTTCCTCCTGGACATCGGGATGGCTTCAGCCGGCTCTCCCATGGGCTGGCTGGCCCTTGCCACTCCTTGGCTCCTGTGGCAGGTGAAGTGGCTCGTGGCTGGTAGGTGAGGGGTGGACAGGCAAGTGCACGGCCCTGGGGCCGCCCACAGATCACAGCTGCCTCGTGTTCTCCTCTCCTTTTCCCCCTCGTCCCCCAACCTCCCCTGGTTCCACCTTGTCAAGACCTTGACCTCAGGCTGAATACGCGGAGATGTTCCCGGGCCTGAAGTCTCCTAGGTCTCTCCTGAGTACTGACTGCCAAGACTCCCAGGTAGGGCAGGCAGGAGCACGTTTCCTGAGGTGTCCTTTGGCAAGACAGCTTGGGAGAGTTAGTGTCCCCGACGGGAGGTGAGGTGAAAAGGTCAGTGTCCAGGCTAATGGCCGAGACGCCCCTCTGTCGGGATCATTGAGGCTGGCCTGGAAAACACGTCCTTGGCTCTTCCTGAATATTTTGGGGGTTTGCTTTTGATGCCTGTCACAGCTGGAGGGGAGGAAGTGACTGGGGACTGGGGGCGAATTGGGGACCTGCTGAGAATTCTGGGCGTCTGTCCTGAGCAGGGACTGGAGCCGGGGCGGCCAGCGTGAATGTGGTGATGACACCAATGGCCCTGCCTCTTGCCTTTCTGGCACGTGCTTTTGTGAATGGCTGCAGGGTCAGCTGTGCTGAGGGTGTCGGTGCTTGGTAGCAAAGGGTCAGCGAGCTCTTTGCAGTAAGCCCTGGAACCGGGGCCTCCAGCATCCAGGCACGGTGCCTGTCATCAGTTCCTGCCCCACGTGGCTGCTACAGGCAGTGCTAACGGAGGCACAGCCTTTGGCCATTTAACTTTGAGTCCCGTCTCAATCACAGAAGCTAATGCAATTGGATCGTACCAATTTAATTAACAACGGGAGCTTGATACTCAGTGCCCGCTGTAGAGAAGCCAAAGGGGCGGTAAAGCAAAAAGGGTTCTGGGGCACCAGGCTGCCGATCTTAGTGGACCGCTGTCTCCCCGGCCTGGCTCGCTGCCTACGGCTGGGAGCTCCCTGCTGCTGATCCCCAGGGCCACCCATCTGTCCCTGGATTGTGCTCTGTTTCCTGGCCACAGTCCGATCTGGGACGCTTGTTTGGGTGGAGAGGAAAACGGTGCAGGGCTCAGAGAGGGGAGTGGGAATCTGTTTCCCGGGTAGCGATGCTGGTTGATCAGTGATGTTTCAGAGGCACGTGGAGCTTGCTTTTAGAGGTGGTCGTTTCCGAGTCCCAAAGTGCTCTCCCTCCGTCCCCTACGGGCCTCCCCAGGTACACTGTCCTTGGCACCTCCACCTGCCTGTTGTCTGCTCACCCTTGAGAGCCCAGGAAGCACAATCTGAAAACCATCTGCTACTTCCTCTGAGGCTTCTTTCAGATCTGACACTTGGTGACTAGAATATCATGCAATCACAGGCAGGACGGGAGTGAATCCCCCATGCTGATGTGGTGCCCACGCGTGGGACGGTGTGTGTGTGTGTGTGTGTGTGTGTGTGTGTGTGTGCGTGTGCGTGCGTGCATGCATGCATCTTGGACACCCTTCCCCCAGGCTGCTAGAGCTCCTGACGTGAGCTCTGTCACCAGCAGTGACACTGACTTATCCGCCTACCAAGAGGCTGGGGGGTGGGGATGGTGCTTGCTGGACCCACCGGCCCTGCTCAGCGCAGCCGTGACCAGGAGCCCTTTGTGAGGCGGGCAAGGGCTACCCAGCCTCCTCCGCCCTGCGTCTTTGTCTTCTCACTGGCCGATTTTTCAGGGACGATGAGTAAGCTTGAATGTTTCTCATCACAGTGAGTAATACTGTTACTGACTTCTTTAAAATGGTAACTTTTAAACTTTTCTTTAAAGAGGCTCTGTGGGGGCCTGGGAGGCAGCTAATTTCATGCCCCAAAGCGTGGGTGGGCTGGCTGGCTGCCCGGTGGGTGGGCAGTAGAGGGAGGTTTGTCCGCAGCTGCTTGCCCCAGGCGGCCAGGGTCACGAGCTCGAAGGGGGAGCAGAGGTTGGCTGGGGGAGGTGGAGGGATGCAGGTGGGGTTCAGCAGTCACTCTGTGGCCCAGTGTCCTCTGCCCTCCGAGCCTGTGTTGGGCAGACCGGCTCGGTGCCAGGTGCCGGCTGGGGCAGGGATGGGCCCGGGGCTTCTTGGCCTGGGCTCAGAAGGCAGCCTGGACCCAGCTGTGGCCAAACCCTGACCCTGGCGTTCCCTGTGCTTCTTTTTGAGGATCCACTCCAAGGAGCACTTCAAGGAGAAGTATGCCGTGGACGACGTCCAGTACACAGACGAGGTCAGTAGTGGCCCACTCCTCCCACTGCAACAGCCTGGCTGGACATCACGGGAGAGCACGGTCCAGCCACCAGCCCCCTCAGCAGTGCCCTTGTTTGGAGAGAGCGGGCGAGAAACATGCATCTCAGACTTCCCTGGGAGGCCCCTGCTTTGCCGGGGCAGTGCCCGACTCGGTCGCCGGTGTCTTGTACCTGGGATGTGGCCGCTGAGCTGCTGGGAGGAAGGATGTCTCTGTGAAGGGCTGATCAGGCTTGGCTGGGCCTTCGCGTGTTGGGAGGCCCTTCCCTCAGGCCCTTACCAGCTGCAGGTGCCTCTGTCAGAAGAGCCCCAGATGGCGAGAGGCCTGTGGGGTGGGGTGGACTTGGAGGGCCCCTGGCTTTAATCCTCTTCCCAGCATGGTTGCCCAGTGGCATGTGGCCTGGGTGGGTATGTGACTGTCCTCCTGGGCCTATGGATCTGTCCCCCGATCCAGGCAGTCAAAAGGGGCTGCCCCTGACTTCCACTGCTGTTAGGGCCAGGCCGTGGCAAAGGTGGGGGCACAGCCATGTGCCCCCCTCGTCTCCTTGGGGGACCAAGTCCCCCCGATACTGCACCACTGCCAGGTGCACAGGAGGCCTCTGCTTGTCCCTGGGTGCTGTCACCGCCCCCATCCTCTGTGCAGATCGGTGCTGGGTAGAACATGAACACTCTGAGGTGAGTGCCTGCCGCCCGAGGTGCAGCCCTGGCCTGGCAGGATCGGCTGCCCGGAGCCCCTCTGTGCCACGTTTCCCCAGACAGAGGTCGTCATACACTAAGAGCTGGGGTGCAGCGTGGAAGCTGCCGGAGGAGCCAGCCAGCTGGAGGCCGAGCAGCCCCCGACCCCACTTCCCCTGGGCAGGACACAGTCTGTGTCAGGGAATGACGGCAGTGGGTGAGGGGCTGCCTCCCAGGGATTGTGGCCAGGCACACAGTGCTGTGCGGAGCTGGTGTGTCTCAGCCCAGCCTGCTCAGGGGCAGACAGCTCACCTTGATGAACACCTGTGCCCAGCCCCCGGCAGGCCAGCGCCAGTGTCATCCTGTGCGCAGGACAGTCGTGCTGCAGGTCTGCTGTCCTGGAAGGCCAGCCCACTTCTCTGTCAGTATCCTATCGATCCTCCAAGCCCTCGTGCAGCCCACGGCATCCCCTACCAGCTCCAGTCCACACTGGCAATCCTTCTTTGGCTCTTGTGACCAGTTGTGGACCCTGGCTGTGTTCTGGTCTGTACCCTGGCCTTTACTGTCTTGTCTTTGTCACTAAGGCCCAGTTCTTTTTCCCCAGAGTTTACGATCACGCTCTCTCCCTGCCCCGTCCCGGGGACGTGTGGACATCAGAGCTGGTTGGGACCCAGGGCTGAACTCAGCAGCCAGGGGCACGGTCTGGTGCAGAAGGTGACTGCACGGGTGGGTAGTCAGCCGTATGGTGGTGCCCAGTCAGGAGGGCCTCGTGGAGGAGTGCACCTTATTTCCATGGGGCCTGTATCTGCAGCACCTTCTGTCTGGCTAGAGCGTGAAGGCAGGGGGGCTTTTGGTGGGTCTTTGTTTTATGTCACGTGATTTCAATACCGGGTTATTGGGGGTGACTCATAGCATCTAAAGAGTCTGTTAATATACACGTGATGTGTTGCATCGACCTCTTTGGGTGTAGGATCTCCAATAGTCTGAACATTTATTTGCACGCCCCTAATGAGGTCATTTGCCACTTACAGTAAGTCCCTTACAAATGAACGAGTTCCATTCCGAGAGCGTGTTCGTAAGTTCAATTTGTAAGTCCAACAAGGTTAGCCTAGGTGCTCAACTAATACAATCGGCTATATAGTACTGTACTGTCATAGGTTTATGATACTTTTCACACAAATAATACATAAAAAACAAACACACACACAAATTCATAAGTCCAATTTGTTCGTTAAGTCCAACAAAGTTAGCCTAGGTACCCAACTAACACAATCAGCTATATATACTGTACTGTAATAGGTTTATAATACTTTTCACACAAATAATATATAAAAAAATAAGGAAAACATTTTTAATCTTACAGTACAGTACCTTGAAAAGTACAGTAGTACAGTACAACAGCTGGCATACAGGGGCTGGCGTCGAGTGAACAGGCAAAAGGAGTTACTGACCGGAGGAGGGAGAGAAGGTGGGAACTGGTAGAGCTGAAGGATCGTCAGCAATAGGAGATGGAGGGCAAGCTGCAATTTCACTCACGCCTGACGTTGATGGAATGTACTTAACACATCTTTGAAAGTTTGCGACTTGAAGGTTCATATGTTGGGGACTTACTGTACCTTGTATTTTTTTTTTTTTCTTTTTTTTTCGTGGTACGCGGGCCTCTCACTGTTGTGGCCTCTCCCGTTGTGGAGCACAGGCTCCGGACGCGCAGGCTCAGTGGCCATGGCTCACGGGCCCAGCCGCTCCGCGGCATGTGGGATCTTCCCGGACCGGGGCACGAACCCGTGCCCCCTGCATCGGCAGGCAGATT
>NC_041230.1:14367438-14404262 GCF_002837175.3 Physeter macrocephalus
GAAAACATTTTTAATCTTACAGTACAGTACCTTGAAAAGTACAGTAGTACAGTACAACAGCTGGCATACAGGGGCTGGCGTCGAGTGAACAGGCAAAAGGAGTTACTGACCGGAGGAGGGAGAGAAGGTGGGAACTGGTAGAGCTGAAGGATCGTCAGCAATAGGAGATGGAGGGCAAGCTGCAATTTCACTCACGCCTGACGTTGATGGAATGTACTTAACACATCTTTGAAAGTTTGCGACTTGAAGGTTCATATGTTGGGGACTTACTGTACCTTGTATTTTTTTTTTTTTCTTTTTTTTTCGTGGTACGCGGGCCTCTCACTGTTGTGGCCTCTCCCGTTGTGGAGCACAGGCTCCGGACGCGCAGGCTCAGTGGCCATGGCTCACGGGCCCAGCCGCTCCGCGGCATGTGGGATCTTCCCGGACCGGGGCACGAACCCGTGCCCCCTGCATCGGCAGGCAGATTCTCAACCACTGCGCCACAGGGGAAGCCCTGTACCTTGTATTTTTGAAGTGCTAGAGAGAGAGGGATGCCCATCCTTAGTTCTGATTTTGTTCTGACCCTCTCCTTTGGTGGGTGTATCCCTCCTACCTTTGTAAACTGCATCTTAACATTATTGCCCTGTGGGACCTTGATCTTCTGGGTCTCCTCAGTGTGAAACCTGGAGGGGGCAGCCTGGGATGGGCCCTGAGGCTCAGCGCATTGAGTCAGAGCGTCTCTCTGCCACAGTCTGGTGTTTTTGCTTTTATGACCGGGGTGGGCGGGGAGGGGGGCGGTGGCCGTGAACTCAGCTCCATTTACACAGTGATTTCTGGGGAGAAGGAGAGCCGGCCTCCAAATGAGGTAAAACAGAGGAGGTGTTGAGTGTCAGGCCAGGAAAGCCTGTCATGATAGTGTAGAATTACAGCCCCACAGACCAGCTCATTCTGAGTCTGTATTTATGAAGCAGAATCTTAAGTGAAGGCTTCAGTGGAGTTGAGAGCACGGTGCTTTCTGCAGGGCCGTGCCGTTATCACTGTCATCGTTAATCGGCCTTGTTGTGACTATTACTGCTATGGATCTTATTGGAAACGAGGGCTCCTGTGGACCACGGGACAGGTGCTTCACTCCAGGATGGCACCTGTGGGTCCCAGCAACCTCGGCAGCTCACACAGATCCCCTCGTCCCTCCGCCCTGTCCCGTGGTGGGCCACAGTCTCACCCCGTTAAGAGGAATCCAAGGCTCCAAGCAGTGAAGGGCCTCATCCACGGCCGCATGGCCATGGAGTACCAGGGTTGAGATTTGACCCCACCAACTTTGGACCCCGGGGGCTCGCCCTCCACCTCTGCCTTTGCCCTGTCAGAAGTGAGCAGATGCTGCAGGACACGCCTCCAGAGGTGACAAGGCTCCCAAGTGCCTTTGATTTTCTGTGGCTTGAAATGGAGCCCGACTCAAGTACAGACACCTGGGCTGGGAGGCACTTGAGGGTGGCTGGGGCTACTCCATCATGGAAAGCGACAGGAAGCCCTTTATGTTGGGGAAGGGTTCCCTGGACCAGGTCTGTGGTGCTCAGCTTGATCTAACAACCTTGGGCAGGCTGGGCTACAAATCACAGACGAGAAGCAGCTGACACTTGTCTCCTGTGAAAGAAGGCAGGAAGCCCCCCCCCCACCCAGGCCGTGGCCCGTCACTCGATACCACATGTACAATACAGGTGTCTGATGTAGCAAACCTGGCTATCTAGTTTCCCTCCTGTAGGTGATCCTGAGTTTATTGAGAAGGTAGAGTGAACGGTGGCTCCCCTGAGACGCGGGAGCTCAGGAGAACCTTGAGAGGGGCTACTAGGCATTGCCATCAAGGTGCAGTGCAGTGGCTGGTATTCATGGGGATGGGAGTTGGCCAGGCAGAGGGCATGTTTTGTGTTCTCCTTTATGGCACCAGGCAGATGTTGCCAGGGTCTCTGGCTCGGATATAAGAGACCTTGGTGGCAGCACAGTGATGGATGCTGCCTGCCTCTCTGCCTCGGTGGGTAGAGACATCGGGGAGTGGTGGGGTCTGCGGCGGGCCCTCTGAATGCTGTGTGGGACTGCTCGCCCCAGGTTACTAGATACACCAGTTGTTCATAAGTAGCTGCAAATCCATGTTGTTCGTGGTCTTTCCCAATGTTTAAATTTTAGAAACAAATTGAAATTTTTATTTTTAAATTTTTATTTAGCTATTTATTTAGGCTGCACCACGTGGCTTGTGGGATCCTAGTTCCCCGACTAGTGATCGAACCGGGACCCTTGGCAGTGAGAGCGTGGAGTCCCAACCACTGGACTGCCAAGGAATTCCCCCCAAATTGAAAATTTTAAATGCATTGCCGGCCACCAGCGTGCAGCCCTGTTTCAGACTGCCGTGAAAAAGGTTCGTTTTTAAAAGCTTTGCTTTTTGCACGGTGAAGCCCAGCTCCCGGAGCAGTGCAGGCTTTCTTGACAGCACTGGTCAAAGATTGTCCAGCCCCTTTTTCTGGATCATCACCCTTGAAGAGTGGCCAGCAGGCCTGGTGGGAGCTTTGGGCACGAGGGTGCGTGAGGTGTCCACAGGAAGCCTCTGACTGTCCCCAGGGGAGGATCCTTGTCCATAGGGCTCTGAAGAGTTCTGTGTGTGCCGTCTACTGCGACCTGCCGGAGAGGCCAGGCTACCTGGGAAACTGATGCTGTGGCATAAAGCAAGGCAAGGTGTTTAACAGCACTGGTTCATGAGAGCTGGTGGGTCCCCAGTGACCACTGGTCCATGGAAATGAGGCCCCGTGTGGACAGAGCCATGTCGTGCTGTGTGCGGAGCTGTATTTCCCACCGGTGACGCATAGCTGCCTCACGTCCGTCGCCTTAATTTCGGAGGCAGGGAATCAGGGTGTGCCGACGAGAGTGTAGCACTGATTGGTCTCCACGGGGAAGGGCGGGTGCGGCTGCCTGGCTGGGGGAGGTTTTGCAGCCGCAGAGGTAACCAGGGCCCACTCAAGCGTTCATGATCAGTAAAAGATGCTGCCCTGCTGCATCAGGCCTCCTCCATCCGTCTGCACATCGGGTGGCATTGAGAGGGCTGCTTTCTCCTCCATTATCCGCAAGCAGCACGTCCTGAGTCACAGCCTAGAGAAAAACCAGCAGCCCACACATTTGTTATCCTGCTCCCCTCTCCCAAGGACAATAGCACATACAATCCCCAAGTGCATACTCGTGCTCTGGTTGTGCTGCCGTAATTGACAGACCCGCTCTGTGCTGATGAATGTAGACCCTTCTGTCGCCGTAACAACACACCCAGGGCCCGACAAGTGCGGCTCTGGTTCCTTCTAATTAGCCGCCCCCTCCTCGCAGAGGGCCTGGGGCGTGCTAGCGACTCACCGGGCCGTTGTGTGTGCAGCTCAGAGGCTGGGCTTCAGTCATTCTCAGAGCAGTTACTGAGCAAACGAGGAGGGTCCAGGGAGATGGAGCGTTGGGCTTGCTGGTGGGAGGGTGGTTGGTACACATCCAGAGAGTCATCTGGCCGTGAGCATCAAAACCTTGACAAAGTATGGGGCTTGTCACCCAGCAGTTTCACCGGGTCAATTTTTTTTTTTTTCTTAAGGAAGTCATTTTTTTTAAGGAAGTAAAGACTTCATATCAGGATGTCCATCAGGGCATGATTTATAAAGTTAATCATTAGAAGTAATGTAAGTGGCCAGTAGAGGAATGAATAAATAAACTATGCCGGATCTGTTAAGAGAATATGACACAGCCACCACTGCGCTCTCTTTTAACTATGGGCAGATTACCCCATAAGCTTTTTCACTGGTGAGATCTGGACATTTGCAGTACCAGCTTCCTGGGTGGTTACATGAGATGAGTCTGCAGTGACTGGCACAGGCTGTGTAATCAAGTGTTCCCTGGACGTTTACCATCCACCGCAGTAGTGACTGGTAAAAATGGCGTGTTTGAAGACTGTTTAATGACAGGAAATAAGCGAAGCATGTAACTTCATATGATCCAAATGTCATTACAGATCTCTGTTTTTATGTGCAGAGATAAAAAGTCTCAGGGGATGGTTTTGTAGGTGTATTTTATCTTTTTATAGTGTTCGGTATTTTCCAGGTTTTCTCTGGGAGCCTCTCAGTATTAAAAAGCATATATATATATATATATATATATATATATGTCAGAACTTATCAAAACGTGCACTTCAAATAATGTGCAGTGTAGAGTATGTCGGTGATGGCTCATTCTCTGGGAGCCTCTCAGTATTAAAAAGCATATATATATATATATATATATATATATGTCAGAACTTATCAAAACGTGCACTTCAAATAATGTGCAGTGTAGAGTATGTCGGTGATGGCTCAATAAAGCTGTTGAAACAACAAACAACAAATTCTCCTCACTCTCGCCCTGAGTCAGGGTGTGAGAGTTTAGGGTGGGAGCGTGGGGAGGGAGCTCAGTACAGTAGGAGCTGCAGTGGCCAAGATGCAGAGCAGACTGAGGGAGGGGTAGGGCCAGGAGAGGAAGAAGGTGGTCCCACCGGGGTGGCCCGCCCCCCTTGGGGTGAGGATGTCACGGCCGAGGCAGTGTGATCGGCCAGGGGGGCAGTAGAGGAGGCAGTGGACCAACCCGCTGGGGGGGCCAGAGACCTCAGTCCTGAGTTCAAATTGAGGAAGCGGCTAAGATGGGGAGAAGGCGTCCCAGGCAGAGGTGAGAGCCCAGGCAAAGGCATGGGGAGGTGAGCTTGCGTGGCAAGCTCGTTCAGGGGGTCGCGTGGGAAGCAGCCAGCGTGCAGGGGCCTGAGTGGGCCGTGGAGGGATGGAAAGCGAGGATGTGGGGTTGGGGGTGGCAAGTCCACGGAGGAGGGTGTCCACCCTGGTCACCAGTGCCGAAGAGATTGCCTCAGTGGGTCTTTCATGAGGGACCAGTCAGATGAACAGAGGTGCTAGCCTTGGAGGGCGAGTGGGTCTGCCTGTTTGGAGCTGGGATCTGTGTGGGGCTCGGAGCCAGGGCAGCACGTGGGGAAGCCAGGCTTAGGTTTGAATCCCTCTCTGTTGCCTGATAGCTGGGTGGCTTTCAGAAGTCCCTTATTCTCTGTAAACTTCTGTTTTAAGGATGTGCTTGATCAGCGTGAGCTGTCAGTATTTAATAACGCTGGTACGTCATCGCCATCAGGCTTCACGTGGTGGCGCTAAAGTGGATTTTTCTTTCTGCCCTTTCAGATCGCCAGCGTCCTGACATCACGGAGCCCCTCCGTCCTCCTCACTTTGGTAAGTGGCTGGTGTTTGAGGACGGGGAGGGGCTTTAGGGAGCCGCTTGCCCCTGCACAGGTCAGGGCCGTGGGGAGGGTTGAAAACTGAGAGCAAGGGTCATTGCTGATAAATAGTGACACCTCAGGCTGAATTGCTAAACGTGTCCAGGACCACGTCCTCCATTCTCCAGTCGACCTGGGCTGTGTCCTGTCCCGAGGCCACTGTGGACAAGACGCCACGCATACTCCGAGGGTTAAAACCTGACTAGAGGATGTATTTGTGTCAGGTTGAGCTCTTGGGGTTTGTGGACGTAGAATATCAATTTGCTTCCACACTGTCTCTCCTCCATTGTTGATAGAGTTTGAAAAACACACCCTTTGCATCTGCCCATGAGGGTGCTGGGCTGTGTGGCATCAGATTTTGGACTCGGGGCACTAAATGATGGAGGGCCTGCTGCAGCCTGGGGCAGGCAGGGGTGCACGGTGCATCCTCGCAGGGTGGGGAGGGGGTGCTCAGGCTGTGAAATGACTCCGAGAAGAAGTCTGCTTTCTTATACTTCTTCAACCTTGGGGAGCTTCAAATATGAAGAGTATGCAGCCCTTCTACCCTCCCAAAGTGACCCTTCTCTCCTTTGTTAATTGATCTTTACTGAAATAGTTTTTCTCAGTTATTTTTGTTAGCACCACACATGATGTCTTTTTTCCACCCTGCTGTTTTTTTTGTTGTTGTTTTTGTTTTGTTTTGTTTTGTTTTTGCGGTACGCGGGCCTGTCACTTTTGTGGCCTCTCCCGTTGCGGAGCACAGGCTCCGGACGCGCGGGCTCAGCGGCCATGGCTCACGGGCCCAGCCGCTCCGCGGCATGTGGGATCTTCCCGGACCGGGGCACGAGCCCGGTTCCCCTGCATCGGCAGGCGGACTCTCAACCACTGTGCCACCAGGGAAGCCCCCACCCTGCTGTTTTGATGGCTGAGAAGAAGTGTTATGATTGTGGTCATGGAGGGTTCAGTGTGTTTTATTTGGGAGGATACAATTAGACATCGACCTGAAGGTGTTGAGGAAGAATTAAAAGGCGATTTAAAAGGCCTGGCCTCTCTGGTGATGGCACGTTTTCCTCTGAATCTTTTGTTTTGTCTCTGCTCCTGTCTGAGTTCCAGTTGGAGTCTCCTTACAATTAGAGAAAGGAGAGGAATGTAACCCAGAGTCTCGGTGTCACGGAGAAAGGCCCCTCCTGCCTGAGTCGGGTCACACCCGTGTCTCTGGAAGGGCCGGATTTGACAGTGCTTTGCAGGACACTGTCTGTGGGGAGTGTTGTGCACACACGTGCACAGGGAGACCAGCCAGCCTTAGGGCGGCGGGGGGGTTTGTGGTTGGAGGTGGTCCCGGTCCGAGGTCTTCTGGCCCAGCCTCTACCTGTGCCCAGGCAGCCTGCGCTGGGGTCAGCAAGGTCCTTGGACGGAGGAGGCCTTGCTTTCTCTCCTTTTCAAGCTGCAGCAGAGAAAGGAGGGCTCCCCTTGTGCTGGGGCCCGGCCTGGAGTTACGTGAAAGGCGGGAAGGGATGGGTTGGCTGGGCTGAGGCGGCGGCTCCCCGTCGTTGCCCCGCGTGGCAGGTCTGTGCCCTCACGTTCCCTCTCTCTCCCCAGCGCGGCGTCAACACTGACAGCGGCAGCATCTGCAGGGAGGCCTCCTTCGAGGGCATCAGCAAGTGAGTCCTGGGGCCCCGGGAACCGTCTCCCTTCATCCTCCATCAGCTCACATCTTCACCAGCAGGCTGGCCCAGTCTACAGACTAGACACAAAACACACAAACAGGAGGATGCTAAAAAGGGGTTAGATTGGGTGATTCGAGGACATGCTTAGAAAAATAATTTGCCTAAATTCACTCCAACCTTGACTTTAAGGATCGAAGCCACTTCCCTGTCAAGCTCTACTGTGAAAGCACAGGCCCGCCACGTGCTTAGGGAAGCCCTGGCCACCGTGCACACACGTGGGGCGGCTGTTTTCCTTCCAGGGACCTGCTCTGAGCTCCGTGGTCTTTGTTTTTATCAGCCCCCTCCCCTCACTCCTAGCCCGTGACCTCCCCCAGCCTGGCTCACAACTTCCCCGTGTCCCCTGCTGCCCCAGTCCCAGACGGCCCCCCCCTTACCTTCCCTCGCTCCCCAGCGTAGCCCCAGGCCGAGCCCCCCAGCTCTGTTCCCCCTTCTAGGCCTCCCCAGGCAGGAGGGCAGGTGTTGGGCACAAGGAGCCAGCCCCTCTCCCGCCTTGCCACCCTCACGCCCTGGCCCCTGGAGAGTGCCGCCTGCCGGCCATGCCTGTGTCCCTGGGCTGGCTGCTGACTGGCCCTGTGGGGGGCGGTCTGTAGGGCCCGAGGCTGCAGCGGACGAGCCCTTGAGGGGAGGCACCTGCTCCTTGGGGCTGCTGAGTGTGGACAGCTCACCTGGTCTCCTGTTTCTCCGGCCCCAACCCCCACCCCCCCCACCTGTACTCTGCGCCACGGTATCCTCTGTCCTTTGGTGGACCGAGGAAGTGCCTTGTAATTATGTATGAGCCTGAGCCACAGGAATTTGTGCGTACGTGTGATGTGTGATGTGATTAGGAGAGATTATGAGCTCATAAATACGTATCACTTCCCCCAGTGATAAGAGTGGTGGGGCATCAGGTTTGCTTCTTTTCGTCACACACATCTCCGCATCCTCTTGGGAGCTCCCCAGAGCGGCCTCGCCTCCCACACCAGCAGTGATTAGCCCAGCTCGTTGAGATGCTGGCCGTGGAGCCACTGTCCTTCTCCAGGCCCTTGAGGGGAGTGGTACGGGGCGCAGCTTGCTGCTGCCTGTCCTGATCCGAGCCTCCCCCTGGTCCCCCAGCACTGCCCGGTGCGGGGGGCTCCTGTGCCCTGCTCACCTGCCTCCACTCTGGTCCCGTGGGCTGGCCTCTCCAGTCTCGACTTGGGTCTCCCTGCCTTGTGGGGAAGCCCCGAACTAGAAGGAGGGAGCCCTGGTGGCTGCCGCACCACCGGTTCTGTGACCTTAGCAGAACTTGCCTTGGAGCCTCAGCTCTCCCACGGGAAGCACAGTGCCGCTCAGGCTTGCTCTGGGATGAAATGAGATCCCGCTCGTCCGGAGCCTGGCGTGGAGCCGGTGCTTAATAAACACTTGCCCACGAGCAAGCCCCCATCATGCCCCAGGGCCGCTCCGAGCGTCAGTTTCCCCAGCTGTGTAGCGGGCCAGCGGACGTCAAGATCTCCGATGACAAGATTCCTGGATGTCACTGAGCTGTGGGGTCTTTCTTGGCCCACCCCGCAGCCGAGGGTTCTGCTGCAGAGAACGCCTTCTCAAGCAGCCGGGGCCCGGGTTTTCTGGGGGAGCGGTGGGGGACTCCAGGGCATCATCACTCTCTGAGCAGTGGAAGTGGAGGCCTCGTCCCCACGCCCCCGGGAGGAGTCCCACTGTGAACTGACCTCTCCCTCCACTGAGCAGACCCCAGCCTCTGTCCCCTGCTGCTCCCTGAGTCCCCGTGGCCCCTGCCAAGAGCCCAGAGGAGCCTGTGCTTGGCCAACAGCCCACCCCACCTTGGGAGGCTTTTTGGAGAGCCTTGACTTTGCACACTCTCCCAGGCTGGCCCTCTGGTCCAGTCCAGGCGGGGGCTGACTGTGAGCCGCTCCCCAGGCCCCTCACTGCTGGGCTGAGCGCCTGCCCCCATGCTGGGGGGATTCGTTTCCACACCCGTGTGGCAAGCTGAGTTTTCTGACTTGGCTGAAGTATCGCAGGTGAGAGCCCTCCCTGCCTTGGGGTCCCCCTCCCCGCTGTGGTACTGCCTCCCCTCCTGTCCCCTCACACCTTGCTCTGGGCCTCACATCCCGCTGTGGCACCCTTCGTGTAGCTCTGCCCTTAGGGGTTGCTTCATTTGGGTCCCCCCCACCCTGCGGCGCACTGTGGCCACTGGCCTCGGGCCCCCTGCCAGCGCCTTCCCTGCAGAAAGTCGTGTCTGTATTCCTGGGGTCTGGGTGCAGCTCAGTCCCCTGTCTCCCACCCACCCCAGCTCTGCCACCTTTCGGCCCCTGCGCCAGGCTGGAGAGGCCCTTGTCCTCCAGAGCCGCTGCGGCTCAGTGACCGCATTCACCTGCCGTGAGCACCTCCAGCTGTTTGCAGGGATAATAATAGCCTGTTTCCTATGCAAGATGAATCTTGCTGTCGTCCTACTTTCCAATACTCAGCTGCTTCTATCCTCGGTCACTTCTCACTGCCCTGATGAAGGGCCTTATTCCTGGAATTTTTGGTTTTGACCCGTTTGAGCTTCTCTGCAACACCTCCCATCTTGGATCCTTCATTGACCCGGTCTGGCAGAGGGTCAGGTTTTGGCCTCTCGGTTTGTCCTGATGGGCCACCCCAGGCCACCTTTTATCCCTTGGCCTGGGGGCAGGAGGGAGCTTGTGATGGAACAGCGGCCTCACCTGTCCACCCAGCTAGGCAGGCAGCCTGTGACCTCTCCAGACGTGGCTCCTCAGGGTTGGCTGCCTCGGGCCTGTCACCTCAGTGGGGCTGTGGGTTTGGTCCTGGGAGCCCTCAGACCTCCCTTGGCCTTCCCAGATCAGGGCCAGGGCGCCTGCTGCCCACGGCAGGGGGCGTGCCAGGTGTCACAGTGGTGGGGTCGGCAGAGGACTGGGAGCAGGGAGACAGAGGCGGGGTGGGGTGGCAGACATGGCGCTGGGATCTCCCCATGGCCGGGAGCCCCTGGGCTCACCAAGGGGTGTGGCCTTGTCCTCCCTGGGGAGCTGGGGTGAAGGGAGCAGGTGGGGACAGTCTGTAGGCCTCGTGCTGAGTTTGACTCCAGCCCTGGCCACAGCTCCCTGTACGGCGAGATTGGCACCCAGACAGCTCCCAGGGAAGGGGTGGAATGAGCAGGCCCTGTAGTGGGCTCCAGCCAGAGGATAGGGCCAGGTGCTCGTTGCCAGGTGCTGGTGAGGGCAGGGCCGGGGCTGGTCTGTGGAGAGGGTAGCTCCACAGGAAAGACACCTTCCTGGGGGCGGCACATACCACAGCTGCCTGGAGCAGCTGGGTCCTGCAGCCTGGGAGCAAAGGCAGACATGATCAGTCTTTGTTAGCATCAGAGGAGAGGTAGACTTGAGAGCAGGTTTTCCTCAGACAGACAGACAGACAGACCCTGGCTATGAAGGGAAAGAGATTATCTGTGGGGGCCAGGTGGCCTATGGGCCGCCTTCTTGGCCTGAGACAGTTCCCTCCAAGGCAGGCAGACTGCCCAGGAGCCCTGGGCGGGGCCGGCGAGTAGAGAGCGCTCTGTTTCATGCCGTTGTCTGACGGAGAAATACGGTCGATGTTTTATATTAGCTGGTTATTCAGAATAAGCATATTTCTTATCTTCCGGCATTTACTTAAATTGCCTTGCATATTTGACGACGATTGGTTACAAATTAATTCCATTTAAATAAGCAGTTAAATATGAAATTGCTGAATTTGGGGGTTATTAATGCAGGAATGTTAATGTTCAGGGATGTGAATTTTCAAACCCAAGAAATAGAGGGACATTATTAAAACTCGACAGTTACAATAAAATGCCAGTCTGTGGTGTGGGGACCGGTGGCTTTCTGGTTACTGTTAACTTATGTATCAAGTTAACAATTTGGATTGAGGTTCTCATTATGGCTCATGGAATCTCCATGAGTCTCCTGAAGAGACAAGAACCCGCCCCAGCCCCCAGTGTGGGTGGAGTGGGCGGCCTTCTGGGACCTGTTCTCCGTCTTCCAGTTAGAAACTGCAGGGAGGAGCCCGGGGGCTGGAGCAGGGCTGGCTGGGCTATACTACTCACTGTCCGTCACCCAGCCCACAGCTAGAGCCCACCAGGGAGGTACCCTCTGCTTCCAGGACATTCCCCACCTTCATGGGCTCTGGTGGGCTTTGTTGTTGTTTTTACACAATTATTACATGCTCGGTGTAGGAAGCCCTAACTAGCACAGAGGCGAAAGCAAGGAATGTTCAAATTTCATTACCTGAGTTAAACCACTGACATTGCAGTGAATGTCTTTCGGACTCTTATGTGTGTGTCTGAGGGTGTTTCTCTCTCTGAATGTTTTTGTGTCTGAGTGTGCATTTGTGTGAGTCTGTGTGTTTCTGTTTGTGTGTATATTTGGGTGTGGATCTTTGTGTGTTAGTCCAAGTTTATGCCTCTGTGTGTGTGTGTGTGTGTGTGTGCATGTATTTGCCTGTGTCCGTGAATATACATCTGTGTGTGTCTGCCTGTGCCTCTTTTCTAAGCATATGCCTGTCTGTGTGTTTGCATCTGTGTCTTTGTGCCTGGTCACCTTGCTGTTTGTCTGTGTGTGTGCATGTGTGTATATGTACATATGTTTTGTAACGTGAGATTTTACTGGCGTGTTTGGCTTTTGAGGAGATAGGCCATCGCTTTTCCTAGCGTCAAAGTGATATTTGGGAGAATGGGAGACAGTCTATATTGCCGTCTTAATTTATGTCATCTCCTGCTCTGTTCTTCACTCTGAGCCACGTTGGCTCTCTGATCTCTTTGATATTTCACAGGTAGGGCTTGATTCTACAACATTTTGGTAGACTTTGAATTAAGTAGTCTTATTTTTATAGTTAGGGATCCCGAAAGCTTCAAAGATCTGGAATCCTTTCAGCCTGCTAATACCTCCTTCCCTCTCCTCGTCCTTGTCCCTCCTTCAGCCAGAAGTGGGGGTACCAGCTGCACAATCACAGCATTAGATAGGTGTTTTCAAACACCCATCAGTGAGGCCATGGAGGATCCCTGGTGGGTCACAATCCTGTATGCCCTGTGTGATATCCTGGCTTGAGATGGAGCAGGGCTCAGAATCCTGAGGTTTGAAGGCTTCCCAAGGCTTCTCTGCTGAGGCCCATACATTGTGCTGGGCCACATTGCGCTTACCTAGCTGTCTCACTGATAGCTTGAGCTCTGAGTCACGATTGACAGAAGTGTCAGGGATTCTTTTGTCTCCTGGGTTCCCTTTTCAGTTATGTTCATCTTATCAAAGAACTTTTAGCTTTGTAGATTTTTCTCTATTGTATGTTTGCTTTTTATTTCATTGATTTTTTGCTTTAAAAAATTTCTAATCTCTTTAGGTCTTATTTGTTCTTTCTCTAGTTCATTGAGAAAGAAGAAAGATATTTCTGGGATAGAAGTTTATTTTTATTTATTTATTTATTTGGCTGTGTTGGGTCTTCGTTGCTGCACGCGGGCTTTCTCTACTTGCGCCAAGTGGGGGCCTGCTCTTCCTTGCGGTGCATGGGCTTCTCATTGCGGTGACTTCTCTTGTTGCGGAGCACGGGCTCTAGGCGCATGGGCTTCAGTAGTTGCGGCACGTGGGCCCAGTAGCTCTGAGGCATGTGGGCTATTCCTGGACCAGGGGTCGAACCCATGTCCCCTTTTTTATTTCATTGATTTTTTGCTTTAAAAAATTTCTAATCTCTTTAGGTCTTATTTGTTCTTTCTCTAGTTCATTGAGAAAGAAGAAAGATATTTCTGGGATAGAAGTTTATTTTTATTTATTTATTTATTTGGCTGTGTTGGGTCTTCGTTGCTGCACGCGGGCTTTCTCTACTTGCGCCAAGTGGGGGCCTGCTCTTCCTTGCGGTGCATGGGCTTCTCATTGCGGTGACTTCTCTTGTTGCGGAGCACGGGCTCTAGGCGCATGGGCTTCAGTAGTTGCGGCACGTGGGCCCAGTAGCTCTGAGGCATGTGGGCTATTCCTGGACCAGGGGTCGAACCCATGTCCCCTGCATTGGCAGGCGGATTCTTAACCACTGCGCCACCAGGGAAGTCCCGGGATGGAAGTTTAGATCATTGATTTTCAATGTTCTTTTCTACTACCTACATTTAGAGCTATAAATTTTCCTCTAAGCACTGCTTTAGCTACATTTCACCAATTACGATATTTCATGGTTTTATTTTCTGATTTTATTATTATCTCTTCTTTGAACTGTAGGTATTTAGACGTTTATTGCTTAATTCCCAATTTTGGATTTTATATTTTTCTGTTACTGATTTCTAGTTTAATTCTACTGTAATCAATGAAGATTCTCTGTATTTCAACCCTTTGAAATTTATTGAAACGTCCAACATATGATATTGTTTCATGATAAGTGTTTTATGTATACTTAAAGAGAGGACATAGTCTGCAGTTGTTGGCTGTAGTGTTCTGTATATGTCAATGAAATTAAGTTGGTTAATTGTATTGTTTGTATCTTCTGCAACTTTACTGATTTCTCTGTTGCTTGTTCTGTCATCAGAAGAGGTATGTGAAAATCTGAAACTATGCTTGTCAATTTATCTGTTTATCATTTCTGTCAATTTTTATAAATCAATTTTATTAGAATAAAATTTATATACAATAAAATTCATCATGTGTATAATTCAGTAAGTTTTTAAAAACAGCTTTGTTGGAATATAATTCACATACCTTACAACTGACCCACTTAAAATGTACAACTAAAATGCCTTTTTGTATGTCTATAGATACGTGCAGTCATCATCACAATCAATTTTAGAATATTTCATCACCCAAGAAGAAACTCTGTACGCATTAGCAGTCATTCCCTTGGCCACCACTAATCTATTTTCTGTCTATGGATTTGCCTACTTTAGCATTTGATATAAATGGAGTCATGCAGTATGTGGCCTTTTATATCTGGCTTCATTCACTAACTGTGTTTTCAAAATTCATCCATGTTGTAGCATGAATCAGTACTTTGGTCATTTTTATGGCTGAGAAATATTCCAGTCTGTGGATATATTGGTTTCTGTTTGCATAATATATCTTTTCCCATCCTTTCACTTTCATCTTGTGTCTTTGAATCTAAAGTGTCTCTTTAGAGCATATAGTTGAATCTTTTTTTTTCCATCTATTCTGCCAATCCTTGTCTTTTAATTGGAAAATTTAATCCATTTACATCTAAAGTAACTACTGATAAGGAAGACCTTTTTTCTGCCATTTTGTTTTTAGTTTTCTGTGTCATATATTGTTTTTGTTCCTCAGTTTCTCCATTACTCCCTTCTTTTGTGTTTAATTGATTTTTTTGCAGTATACAGTTTTAATTCCTTTTTTATTTCATTTTCTATATATTTTAGTTATTTTCTTAGTGGTTACCCAGAGGATTACAAATGACTTCTTAAACTTGTAATAATCTAGTTCACATTAATATCAGTTGATTTCAATAGTACACAATAATTATGCTCCCTTTGTGCTGTTATTGCATACAGATTGCATCTTTATACATTTTGCAGTGATCTACACAGGTTTATAATTATTGCTTTACGCAGCTGTCTTTTAAATCAGATAGGACTTACAAACAAAAAATACATTTACACTGTTTCTGTACTTGCCTATGTAATTACCTTTACCAGTGCCCTTTTTCTCCTTATATGGATCCTAGTTACTCTCTAGAAACTCCTTTCACTATAGTCTGAAAGATTCCTGTTAGTATTTCTTATAAGCTAGGTCTTCTAGTGATGAATTCTCTCAGATTTTGTTTATCTGGTACTGTTTTAATTTCTCTGTCATTTATGAAGCATAGCTTTGCTGGATATGGAATCTTCGTTGACAGATATTTTTCTTTTAGCAATTTGAATATGTCATCCCGTGTTCTGCCTTCTGGCCTCTGTAGTTTCTGATGAGAAATCAGCCATTAATCTTGCTGAAGATCCTTTGCATGTGATGAATTTATTTTCTCTTACTGCTTTTAAGGTTTTCTTTTGACAGTTTGATTATGTGTCTGGGTGTGGATCTCTTTTGAGTTTATCCCACTTGGAGTTCATTGAGCTTTATGGATGTTTACATGGATGTTTTTCATTAAATCGGCAAAGTCTTTGGCCATTATATTTTCAAATATTCTTCTGCTCCATTATCTCTCTCCTTTTCTTCTGGAACTCCTGTTATGTATATGTTGGTATACTTGATGGAGGAGGCTGTGCTGTGTGCCTAGTGAGGGTGGAGGATGACGTTTTGCAGCCAAGCAGCTTGTTCTCCAACTGACTACACTTGGAGGACGTGGCCTGGACTGCCAAGTCTGCTGCAGGACATGAGCGGCAGCAGGCCTTCTGTTGTCCAGGGAGTCATGAAGTTAAAGTTCTCTTGGTCAGGCTTTCTCTTGGTATGTCTTGAATGAAGTATTTCTTGCTGGGAGATGATAGACCATTGAACTAATGGACTTGACTTCTTTTCTGTCTGTAGGTTCAATGTCAACAACACCATTCTTCATCCGGAGATTGTGGAATGGTGAGTATGGCTTGTGGCTGTTTGTTGTGCTCAGCCCAGGAAGGTAAGAGACCCTGCTGTTCCCGCCCACTCCATCTCAGAGAGCCCCTCAGACAAGCTGGTCCCTAGAACTCTTCTCTCAGCCTCTTCTGTTTTGTATTTTTTGTTTGTCAGTTGGTCTGTGTTTCCAAAAGGGCACACGTCACTCGAATGTCAATTAAATTTCTCTTTTTCTTTAGGAGTTTTTAAAAGAAATCTTACCATAAATGAGCCAAACGTATATAGCTCAGTTAAAGTAGATAGTGAAAAAGAATAAAAATAAACATCATACATGATCCTATTACCAGAAAGGTAAACATGTTTTCCTCATGTCACGCATATGTCTTGACTAGTTGGCATCCTTTTTACGTGTCTTATGTTGCCTGCTCTCTTTTTTTGCTGGTACTGATAGCCCTACCTGCAGCGTGTTTTCTGTTGGTTCACAGCAGGGCGAGGTGCCTCCAGTTGGGCATTGCCTCTGTGGGCCCTTGAAGAGGCCCTCCACTGATGTGCTGTCAGTTTTCTTCCTAAGCCATCGAGTTGTTGTTTTTTGGTTTTATTTATTTATTTATTTTTAAAATTTATTTGTTTTTGTTTGTGTTGGGTCTTTGTTGCTGCCCACAGGCTTTCTGTAGTTGCGGTGAGCGGGGGCTACTCTTCGTTGCGGTGTGCGGGCTCCTCATTGTGGTGGCTTCTCTTATTGCAGAGCACAGGCTCTAGGTGCGCGGGCTTCAGTAGTTGTGGCACACGGGCTCAGTAGTTGTGGCTCGTGGGCTCTAGAGCGCAGGCTCAGTAGTTGTGGTGCACGGGCTTAGTTGCTCCACAGCATGTGGGATCTTCCCGGACCAGGGCTCGAACCCATGTCCCCTGCATTGGCAGACGGATTCTTAAGCACTGCACCACCAGGGAAGTCCTCGAGTTGCTCTTTTATAGCACTAAAACGTGTTTTATTTGTTGTATGGCTGCACTTATTCTGAATGTAGGAGAGAGGAGAGGCAGGGCTTTGGCTGTATTGTCCCCTGACTGGGAGGCGTGTGGACTCCCCACATCTGATCCTAAGGCCATGCGTCAAGTTCCCTGTCTAGTTGGGAGACCTTGCTCACCTAGTCTTGAAGCACTTGGGAACACTGTGGCCTGAGGACGAGGATAAGTCAGCCGTTGAGTTTGGGGGAAGCGCAGAGTGGGGAGAAGGAGGGTGTGATCCAGGCCAAGGGGCCACTTGTTCAAAGGCTGGAGACAAGAAAGGTTGGTGGCTTTGTGTGGCCAGCCTAGAGCCGCACACTGTGGAAGTGGCCCCTGAGGTTGGTTAGAGAGACGGGCAGGGGCCGGGTGGGCCGTGGTGTCTGCCTGGACTTTGTCTTGAGAGAAATGGGAACCAGGGGAAACCTTCAAGGATTTAGGCAGGAGAATGGTAGGATCAGGTTTGCTTTTTTTTTTTATTTGTTTTTAAAAAATTTTTGGCTGTGTTGGGTCTTTGTTGCTGAGCACGGGCTTTCTCTAGTCGCGGAAAGCGGGGGCTACTCTTCGTTGTGGTGCACGGGCTTCTCTTTGTTGTGGCTTCTCTTGTTGTAGAGCACGGGCTCTAGGCGCATGGGCTTCACTAGTTGCGGCATGTGGGTTCAGTAGTTGTGGCGCGTGGGCTTAGTTGCTCCGCGGCATGTGGGATCATCCAGGGCCAGGGATCGAACCCGTGTCGCCTGTGTTGGCAGGCAGATTCTAAACCACTGAGCCACCAGGGAAGCCCAGGTTAGCATTTTTTAAAGCTGTGGGGCAGGAGTGGGAGCAGGCTGCCAGTTAGGAGGCTGCTGCAGGGTCCAGGTGGCCGTGGAGGGGTAGGTGACAGAGTTGAGAGTAAGGGGCAGTCAAGGGGAACGCTCCTGGGAGGAACTGGCCTTGACGCCTGAGTGAAGGGTGGAGTTGAATGTGACTCTGGGGTTTTGTCCTGAACAGCTGAGTGGTGTGTCGCCAAGATGGGGCAGGTGCTTTGGCAGGTGAGGGACTTGTTTGTGGTGTGTTGAGTTTGAGGCAGGTGCTGGTGGGAGAGAGGCTGGGCCAGAGGCGAAGATCTGAGGGCTGTCGACAGGCATCGATACCGACCCTTGCGAGAGCTGGAGGGTGGGCGGGCCAGCAGCTCTGTCGGCAGCCCTGGCCCGGTGCCCATCCTGGCTGCACACTCTGTGAGCGTGGAGGCTTGTGTCCTTCCAGTTCACAGCCACCTCTTCTTGTTCTGAAGAAGTAACAAATGCCTGGCCCCTCCGTAGCCCCCAGCTGGCAGAAGAATACATCCTGGATACTCAGGGACCGCGTCCACCTATGTCCCAGATGTGGCATCCCTTGCGGCCGCTTACATTCTGAGTGCTTTGGAGACCAGGGCTGGGTTGTGCACCCCAGCATCTCCTGAGGGACAAGTCATTAGTTCGTCACTTTGGAACGATCATGCTTTAATTCTGGTGACATTTCCAAGGCTCTGAGGTGGATTCTGCGTTCATAAGATACTTCCCAGTTTTATTAAAGCCAGCAGCAGAAAGGACTTATTTGGCATTTGATGGCAGTAGAACTCTTTTAGAAATGTCACATTGTCCTTACTGCCTCAGGAGTGTGTTTTAGCAGCGTGCGTTCTGGCCTCTGTAGTGACTGCAGTCATTCTTGGTGGGAGCCATGTGAGTCACCGTCATCGCCCTCCTCCGGTAACTGAAGGAAGGATTCTGGGTGGAATGGCGGGCAGTCCCCTCATTTACAGGAGAGACTGGGTTTCCATGGTATTAAATTATGTCTCACTGATGTATCTTTGGGCCCCTGTCCTGGATGCTTTTTCCAACACCCCCGTCTTGGCCCGTGGAGAGAAGTTACCTGGGGTAATGGAAAAACTATCCAGTCGGGCATATCCAAATTCTCACCCCAGCCCACCCACCTCAGGAAGTCGCTTAACTTCTCTGAGCCTCAGCTTCTTCATCTATAAAATGGGGATGTAGTAATGCCTAACTCACAGCATGGACGTGAAGATGCATGCTGCCTGACAATTACCATAGACCGGGTGGCTTATAAGCAACAGAAATTCATTTCTCACAGTTCTGGAGGCTGGGAGGTCCAAGGCCAAGGTGAGGACCCACTTTCTGGTTCATAGACGGCCGTCTTCTTTCTGTGTCCTCAAATGGCAGAAGGGGTGAGGGAGTTCTCTAGGGTCTCTTTTATAAGGGTACCAATCCCATTCATGAGGGTTCCACCCTCATGACCTAAGCACCCCCCAAAGATCCCACCTCCAAATACTATCACGCTGGGGGTAGGTTTCAACCCATGAATTTGGGGGGAACACAGTGTTCAGTGTATAACACCAAGCCTCGGTTTCCACACCTGCAGAGTGGACGTGGTCTCCCTTGATGGATGGCTCAAGGATTGAGTGAGAGCCAAAGTCAAGTGACAACACATCCTAGTAATCATGCTGTCACCTTTTTGAGACTTCCTTTGTGCAAGGTGCTATGCTAAGCACTTGACACACGTCACCTTATTTAAAGAGGTATATTATTTATGTTATAAGGTAGGACTCTGATTATCCCCATGCTACAGGTGGGCAAACTGAGGCACAGGAAAGTGATTTGCCCAAGAAAAAGCCAGGAGCTGAGCCCAGGCCAGTGGGCTCTGATGCTGCCCCATGTGGCTCTGAGGGGTACCCTGGGGAGTGGGGTGTGCTGCCTGAATGTCAGCCTCTCTCTCGGTTCATTCTTGGCCATCCGACCTGCTCAGAACCCACAGAAAAGATCTTGTGGAGGCCAGGGTGTGGTGGGGTGGAGGGCCTGGGGATGTGCACCTACCCTCCCCCCAGCACGGCGCCCTGCCACCCACATGTACCCCAGCTCCCAGGTAGCGGCTGAGCTGGGGATTTGGGATCCTCCCCAGAGCCTGTCTGATTAGGAGGCAACAGGCCGCCTCTCTCAGCACAGGGGAAGCGTCACTTCTCATTTGTGTTTGGGTGTCATTCATTTCCTTTCTGTGACTGCTTTACTGTTTTCCATTCTCTCAAGCAGTACCTTTTTGCTTTCCTGTAAATTCCTCTATAATCATACTCTTCTTCCCCACAAACATGAGATCATAGCTGATCATTTCTTTCCTTGTGCTAGGTATTGCAGTTTGAACGTGGAGGTCAAAAGTTGAAACTTAATAAGAGCAGGCCTCTCTCACTTCCATAATTTAGTCTGTGGTTCTGCATTTCTGTTCAGCAGATGATTAAATTGATCTGAAGGTGGGGTAAGAAATAAAAGGAGATACTTCTGTGCTGTCTAATAGCTTGGCATTGTGGATTTCAGTTAAGCACCTCTGGAAGCGTCACAGAAAAGCAGGCGTGTCAGCCATTGCCACGCGCCTTCTCGGGTTTTAAGTGAGGCCGTGTGAACTTGAGTCGGTGTCATGCCAGTGTTAGAGCTGTTAGTTACACGGAGCGGAGGTGGCCTGCGTGTATTCGTCAGGCAGCGGAGTAAGCTCTCTACTTCTATTCCCCTGCCTTTCTGTGCACGGGAGACGGTAAGGGGTGGATGGTTTTGGGCAGACACGCACCAGGATCCTGCATCCTGGGTAATGTGTTCCAAATTAGAAAAGGTACCTAGATGATGGCTTAGATTCTTGGCGTGTATATGGAAAGTATTCCAGTAGGCTTGCTGTCTTTGTCTCCCGGTGAATAGGCATTTAACCCTAGGTCAATGAGAAAGCCAAGTGGAAAGTGGGGACCTGAGAGTAGTGGGGAGAACCTGGCTTACCGTGCACCGGGAGGCTGGACCCAGGATGTGGGAGCAGTCAGGCCCTGGTCCCAGCTCTCCCTGCACATGGCTCACGACTGCCTGGCCCCGGTCAGGTCTCAGGCACACTCAGCTTACCATGGGCTGAACCACCGTTTTCTTCCTGGCTCTGGTTTCTCTGAGAGGACTTAATGGATTGAGCTTCGGAGCAGTCAGGCCCTGGTCCCAGCTCTCCCTGCACATGGCTCACGACTGCCTGGCCCCGGTCAGGTCTCAGGCACACTCAGCTTACCATGGGCTGAACCACTGTTTTCTTCCTGGCTCTGGTTTCTCTGAGAGGACTTATGGATTGAGCTTCCTGAGGATGTGTAATTCCAACCAGCTCTTTCCTTTCTGTCCCTCCTGTTGTTCTGGGATTTTACCCTTTGAATCCCTGGGTCACAGAGTAGGGAAGGAATGGCCGTGGGGGTCATGCGGTCCGGAATTCCCGCACTCCTCACCCGCAGAAGCCCCTGCACATTCATCTCCGGGAGAGATGGAATTCCTGTCCCTTCAAATGGGTTTTGTGCAACACTGTGGCGCTTTGATGCTTAGAGACTGATTTTGGAAATACTTCATCCTGTCTTGCTACTATTTTAATTAGTGGAGCATTCAGACCTCACCTAATTGATGTCTTAATCCTGCATTTAATGCCCAGAGGCAGTTTTGTGACCTGTGAATACTTAAGGGAGAAAAAGATTGCACAAATGAATCTCAGCTTGGTCCAGTTTTTGTCATTTCAGGCCAGTAGCAGGGGACTCTGTGCCTTCACCCCCGCCACCCTGCCTGTGGTGCTGCCTTTCTCCTTGAGCAGCCCCCTTGATGTGGTGATGCTCACAGGCCTGGCCACGAGCTGGGGACCCTGCCTGAGTGCCTTCATCTCCTGCACACGTCAAGCACCTCCTCTTGCTGCCGGAAGAGCCTAAGTTGCCTTCTGCCCAGATGTCTTTTTTTAAAAAAATTAATTAATGAATTAATTTTTATTTTTTGCTGTTTTGGATCTTTGTTGCTGTGCACGGGCTTTCTCTAGTTGTGGTGAGCAGGGACTACTCTTCATTGCAGTGCAGGAGCTTCTCATTGTGGTTGCTTCTCTCGTTGCGGAGCATGGGCTCTAGGCGGGCAGGCTTCAGTAATTGTGGCACGTGGGCTCAGTAGTTGTGGCTCGCGGGCTTAGCTGCTTCCCGGACCAGGGCTCGAACCCGTGTCCCCTGCATTGGCAGGTGGATTCTTAACCACTGCGCCACCAGGGGAGTCGTGCGCAGATGTCTTAAGTGGCATCAGTGCTGTCCTGTCCTGAGCCTTGGTCCTCTGATGCTTCCTGGAGGAGGTGACCTTCGTCCTCCCCTGGGGGTAGAAGCCTTGCAGATGATATTTCTAACCACCACCCGACATGTCCTTGAGCTGGACAAGGGGGGGGCTGAGTGTGACACTCAGAATCCCTCACTCCAAGGCGACTGAACCTACAGAGGCTGCACCACAGCAGAATCCCCCTACCTTGCCTTTTTGTGCTCGGGAGTAAAGGAAATAGCCTCCTCAAATTCAGGGCAGTGAATTCTTCCTGCAGATGAGGAGAAACAGAATGCTGGAAAGTCTTACTGTTTTCTGCCGTGATCTTAAAAACAGTCTCTGGTGCTTGTGTTGTGGAGATAACAGGGCCAGGCGGGGACGCCTGGCACCGGGGTGAGACTTCAGCCCCAGAGTGCCCTGTGGACAGTTGGGTGAGCCGGCGCACAGCAGCCTTTACTTTCAGGGCCCTTAAAGCTTGGATTCAACTGGGCCAGGCCAGTGCTCAGCCAGGCCTGGCTTCACTGGAGAACTGCCTTTGCCCTGGTTCAGTTTGATTTTTTTTTTTCTTTTTTTTTTAACATGACTAGAAAAATAAGTCCTGAGGCAACCAGCTAGAGGCCTAGTTTGTCATCTTCCCCAAAGTGAAATTAGTAAAGAAAGCAGGACTCTGGGCCTCAGTGGCTCAACATGCTTATCATCTCTGATAGGCAGGGAGCATGGTCTGGGCTCCAAGAATCCTCTCTCCTTGGGCTGATGGAGTCTTTTTCCCGGCTCTTTTCAAGACTGAGGGTGCCTATGGGGCAGGGAGGAGGCGAGTGGAGAGCCTGTGAAGTGGGCTTCTGAGGCTGGGGCTGCCTCTTCCTGCCTTTGTGGCTGGGGGTGAGGCAGTGGTGGTGGGAGTTTGGACTGCTGAGGCCTGGGGAGGCTGTTCCCCACGCCCTGTCCTGACCGGGGCCTGCCAGGCTGTGCGACATCCCACGATGACCCGGTGAACAGCCCGGGGAGGGTGGGGTGGAGGAGGCCTCCTTTCCTTTTTGAGATGAACCAGTCTCACTCCTGGTTGGAAGTAAGGTGTTTTCCAGCTTTGGTGCAATGCCCAGGTACTGTTCCTAACCCGTAGTTACTGTGTGTCTGCTCTGGGCCAGGCACTGTTCTAGCCCTGGGACCCTGCCCTCCAGGGCTATGGGCTTTTAGGGGGAGACTTAAATGAAAAGGAAATTACAAGCGTGATAGCTTACTGAGGCTTCACATAGACTGCCCAGGGAATAGAGGGAGGGATTTAGCCTGGTAGGGGGCTGGAGGGAGCCCCTCCCCGCTTTCTGAGAAAGGAGCTAGAGGATGAATGTGCAGGAGCCGGTTCCAGGCAGAGGAGTCCCTGTCGGGGGTGGGGGGTCGGGGTAAGTGGTGGAGACAGGCAGGGTGTGGCCTAGAGAGCCTCCTGGTCGCTGGATAGAGTTTTAACTTCATCTGGACGACATCTAGAGGCTACTAAAGGTTTTAAGCCAGGGAAAGCCTGGTCAGAATTGCAGTGCCCAAAGATCCACAGCTGTGGTCGGGGAGCAGACAGGGCTGGAGGCCAGAAGAGCCAGGAGAGGTCGTCCAGGCTGGAGAGAGTGGGGTCTGGACGGAGAGAGAGAAAGGGGAGGCGTGAGAGGTTGTGGAGGTGGAATTGCCACCCTTGGTCGTCGGTTGGATGTGGGAGTGATGGACGGCTGAGAGGGAGGTGCCCAGGTGTCTGCATTAAGCAGTGGGAGGTGGGGAGCTGTGGCTGGAGATAGGAGCCTGCAAGAAGGGTGGGAGTCTCTGTCCTGCTGAGCTGGAGGTGCCTGGGGGCGGGTCCTGCAGGTGGAACGCAGCTGGGAGGCCTGTGCCGGAGCTGGGGGTTTGGGAGCAGGTGCAGCGGCAAGGCTGGGGGGCCGGGAGGGGAGGGCCCGTCAGAGCTGGAGGAGGGGAAGCAGCCAAGCACGTGCCAGCAGAGGCAGGCGTGGCGGTGCCTCTTGCTCTTGGGAGATCACGGAAGGCCTCTGGGTTTGGCACCCTGGGGGTTGTTATCCTGCATGTTGGTGAGGCAGTGCTGGCACAGTGGCAGGGGCTGAAGGGAGAAGAGGGGAGGGGAGAGGGTTAGTGAGAAGATGGGGAGGAGGTTCGTAAAAGCTGCTCTCCCTCCTCTCGGGAGGCAAGGACTGTCAGGGTTTCCTTTCTGGAAACGTGGCTGGGTGGTGGGGGGAAAGCTTGGGTGGAGGGGGAGGTGAGCGGTCATGGAGCTTCCAGTAAGAGCGGCAGGTGCACAGAGGCGCTTGGGGGCTGGGATCTGAGCCCATGTGTGTGTGTTGGGGGGCTGAGCCTCACTGACAAGAGGGCACCCCTTCCCTTGTAGGCGGAGAGAGAGGGGAGGATGGGGGTGAGGAAGGCTTGGGAGTTTGGAGAAGAGGTGAGAGTACGCCCACCTGCTCTTTCTGGAAACGGGGCGGGGGGGGGGGGGGAAAGCTGGGGTGGGGGGGGAGGTGAGCGGTCATGGAGCTTCCAGTAAGAGCGGCAGGTGCACAGAGGCGCTTGGGGGCTGGGATCTGAGCCCATGTGTGTGTGTTGGGGGGCTGAGCCTCACTGACAAGAGGGCACCCCTTCCCTTGTAGGCGGAGAGAGAGGGGAGGATGGGGGTGAGGAAGGCTTGGGAGTTTGGAGAAGAGGTGAGAGTACGCCCACCTGCTGGCGTCTGTGTTCTGCAGGAAGTAGGGGATGAGTTCGTTCATGTGACAAGGAGCCCTGGGAGGGCCCCGAGGTGGAGGAAGTTGAGAGGAGCCTGCACGCTCCCCCTGTGACTCCCGGCAGGGCTGGGGTGTGTGGAGGCGGGTGGCAGCCTGCTGTGCCGTCCGCCCAGCTGAGTGCTTTCCCCCTCAGCCCTCGTGTCCCGCACACACAGGCCTGGGCTTTCGTTCATCCCTTGCGGGTGTTCGGCCGAGCCTGTGTGGATCGAAGGGCACAAGTCCTGGGGGGTCTGAAGTGTTGGCCGGAGTGGTGGCTGGAGGGCTGGAGCAGGGCTCTAGGCTGAAGAGAGAGGCGGGGGGTCAGAGGCGGTTGTAGCCTGGGCCTGGTTCCCACCTGTGTTGTCACTCTCTGGTCGTCACCGCATCGGAGAATAGAGAGACCCGCTCCCCGCTCACAGATCCTCGGGCTGGCGCCTAGCAGGGCAGGCACGAAGCATCAGGGGCCGCTGGGTTATCTGTGAGTGGATTTGGACCACACCCTCTGGGCCCCGGGAACCAGCTTTCTGTTGCCCCGGGGAGAACGCTCCCGGCACCCCGAGGTGGAGCCGGAGCACCTTTATGATGGTAAAGAGCAAACTTGGGCTTCAGGGTCTGCCCCTGAAAAAAGAAGGCATGTTCATCTGGAGAAAGTCTCAGTGGGTTGGGGGTTCGTCCTTCCTACGTCCCCTGGAAGGTTTTACAGTCTTAGGAAGGTGTCCCTGTGCTGTACGATGCCTTCCTCCCCTCCCAGCGACAAATGGCTGGCTGTCCTACGTGGGCATCGTGGAGACAGCACAGGTCGGTAGCTGCCTCTGGTGGAGGTGGGAGCGCCTTCCCTGCCCTTCTCAGCCGCCTGGGCTGAGGCTGGCTCAGGACCGTCAGGCCTCAGAGGTGGACAGTGGCTGGACGGGGGGTGCGCTGTGGGCGGAGGGGCAGGCACTAATCTGCCATCATGACACTCCGCTTTGCTGACCTTGAGGGGGCTTTGGTGAAGGCAGGTCACCTTCATAAAGGGAGCAGAGTCAGCCATGAGGGATGCACTGAGGACTCCATGCGCTTAAGGACGGGGCCCACTGCCACTTAAGTGCCGTGAGCTGGAGGTGCTTATTTGAAATGGGTAGAAGTAGAAAAAGAATATTTATTTAGCTTCTCTACGGGAGGCTTACTTGGGGTTGAGATTGATTGCAAGGACCAGAAACCTAACCAATTTGGGGCAAATTAACATGAGCTTATTGTGAGGACCCCAGTACCCCCCTGGAGTCCAGCTGGCAGGAGGCACAGCTGAGCCTTGAAAGGACGGCAGGGTCTGTTGGTTGCACCGCCCCGTCCCCATTCCCAGCTTGACCCTAACTCACGCAGGGGTCCTGAGTCACATGGTTTTCCAAGGCTGCCTGGACAGGTGGGTGTGGTGGGGGGAAATCGGAGAACTCTTCAGCCATCTGGGCAGAGCACACTTAAGATTCAGGTCCAACAGCCTTGCCATGTAGATTGTATCCCCATTTAATGGATGAGGAAACTGAGTCTCAGTGAGGCACCGTGTGTCCGGCTACAGAATCTGGGTTTCTGCCACCCACAGCGGCTTCCCGATCCTGTAACCGGAAACAGCCTGCACTCCTGAGGCTGGCGTTGGGTCGGGATGGGCCATGCTTCGTGTGCCTCGTCACTCCTGGGGCTTGGTGGCCCATCCTGCCCCCATCCTATGCCCAGGCAGCCCATCTGCAGCCCTGGGCTCCTTCCCAGGCTGTGCAGGGTGTGGAGGTTTCCCTGGAGGGGTCTGCCAGCTCCTGCTGGAAGTCGCTGACTTGCTGCTTCGTTTTTCTCCTTTCTGCAGCCGGGTCTTCAAGACAGACATGGAGCTGGAGGTTTTGCGCTACACCAATAAAATTTCCAGCGAGGCCCACCAGGAGGTAAGCTGGGAGCTGGCTCATTGGACCTGCTGTTCTGGGTGGGCTGGGGAAGCAGCATTGCTCTGTGTGGGACAAGACGGCGGTGTCGAGGTGGACGGTCTTGGGGGGGTGCTGGTCACCAGCAGGCAGGAAGTGTCACTGCAGACCCAAGATACGGTGCTGGCTGTTTACTGTTTCCCAGTGGGGACAGGGCAGGGAGGGCCTGTCCTCACCTTAAGGTACCCACCCTCAGGGAACTTCCCAGCAAGAAGTCCCGACTTCCAGGACAGTAGAGCTTTCCCTCCTCGCATTCTGGCAGTCCCAGTTCCTTTGAAAGAATCTGTGGTCCTTAACCAAGGTTCAAGCACATTTATTACTCTCATCCATTTTTTGAAAACACCCTCACCTGGTTCTTTCCCAAACCTTCCTACTTTACCTGAGGAGCAGGAGCAAATAAGGAAGTTTATTTTTTGAAATGGGTCTGGGCCACTGGGTTAGCCCAGTACCTGCTTACTGACATTTGCGGTGTTGTGTCAGGAGACAGATGGGGGTCATTGGGAGCAACACACTCTCTTCTCCGAGTTCATTTTCTCTGTGTTTTATAAGGAAGGAAACCTCTTAGGATCGTTGTCATAGGCTTCTGAGCATTAAGTATTCACGAAACACATCTTGGCTAAATCTTCCCTTGCCTCCCAAGGTGTTTATCGACTTCTGAACAGAAGGGCTCCGGAGTGGTTTAAATAAACTGTATGACTTTGGAGCTTTAAAAAAGTTCTAATTTGTCACATTTCTGCACCACTGTGTGCACGTATCATTCTTTTTTTTTTTTTTTTAAAGAAGAGATTCTTTTGAAAAAATGCTATACATTATTTATAAGGCAGTGTTACTTATCTCCTTAATACAACTGTCTTTGCTTAATATCCATCCTCCAGGTAATGAAGGCTGTAAAAGTGGGAATGAAAGAATATGAGATGGAAAGGTAAGCTGCTGTGTTTCTCTGGGTAAAGATTAAAATGTAAAAAATAGTAATTTACGTTCGCTGAGCAAGTAACAGATGAGGTGCGGCAGCCTGGCGCACAGATTGAGTGGGGATCAGGAGTAGGGCTTCGGCGTCATGGGCAAAGAGGATTTTTCTTCCGACTGTGGCCACCTCCCTGGCTCTTGGCAGAGTGTTTGATGGTAATGGTCTTTGATTACTTTTCAGGGTGGTTTAGTGCCCCATCATTCCACTCTTGGACTTTGTTGCTGCAATTTGCAGGAAACTACCAAATAGCTGCTATTGTGACTCTGAAAGCCGCTAGTAAAACAGCTTGCCATTTTTATGTGTAAACACTGCCATTATGTCTGCTGTGCTTGGACGACCGGGTTGCGGGTTGGTTAAGTGGCTCATAAAGCGTTCTGGAGAGCTCCATCATCCTGCAGCTCCAGTTAGGCTGCAGGGAGCCTGTTGCCACGCGGGGCCTTCCCAGGGCTGTCCTGCTGTACTGGGTGTGGCCTGGCCAGCTCCTCAGCCCCGTGCCAGGACCCAGGGGTCAGTTAGCTTGCTGCTGCCCACAGCATGAAGAAGCCCTGGGGTCAGACCCAAACTGCCCCGGTGGCTCCCCTTGCGGCCACCTCCTGGGGCAGGAAGCCCCCATTCCCGAGTCTGTCACCAGTGACTGCACCGCATGGGAGCCCCTGTGGGGAGAAGACACTGAAGCTGCCGTTTCTCCCCCTGTGACATAATAGGAAATGCATATTTGGTCTCTGCCCCCAGTTCCTGGCACGGAGCTTGTAAAACCTTTGAAATTCCCTGATAGAGAGGAGCATCTGTTGTTCTTTATAATAAGCCCCTTTCCACCGTACCTGAGTTTATGCTAATGAGGGACTCTCGGAGGCCCCGACCTCCTGGGAGAAGAGAGGGACTAGAGATTGAGATTGAGTTCTGACCAGTGATTTAATCAATCCTGTATCTAAGGAGGTAATGGCACTTACATAAGCCCTAAACCAGAGGGTTTGGAAAGCGTCTAGGTTGGTGAACACATGGAGGTGCTGGGAGGCTGGCATCCCTGGAGAGGGTTTGGAAGCTCCACGCCCCTCCCCCACACCTTGCCCTGTGCCTCTCTTCCATTTGGCTCTTCCTGAATTGTATTCTTCCTAATAAAGTGATAACAGTAAGTAAAGCACTCTCCTGAGTTCTGCGAGCCATTCTAGCAAATTATGAAACCCAAGGCTAGGTTTTGTCGGAACCCCTGATTTAAGGCCGATGGGTCAGAGGTAATGAGGCCTGGGCTTGTGATTGGTGCCTGAAGAGGGGGCAGTTTCGTGGGACTGAGCCCTTAACCTGTGGGGTCTGCACTAACTCTGGCAGTTAGTTAGTGTCAGAAGGTGTCCACAGAGAAGTGGAGAATTGCTTAGTGTGGAAAACCTACATATTTGCTATCAGAAGTGTTGTGAGTACGAAACAGCGTTTTACCTTGTATCCTCCACCCTGGGCTGCCCTTTCTTGCCTGGCCTTGTGAGAGCTCGGTGCTGCTGCCCCTTCCCCACCTTGCAGGGCCCATGGCCGCCCCAGGTACCCTCAGGGCCCGCTCTGCGTCCACACCTTAGCAGTGCAGAGTGAGGGCGAGGTACAGACAGAGTCGGCAGTGGGCACTGTGGGCATTTACGATCACCATCACGCGGCTTGGCGGTAGGCGTTTTTTCTCAAAGTCTAATAACCCTTAAAGGAGTCCTGAACAGGGAGCCTCTATATTTCTCTCCCCTTACCCTGGGAGGTAAGAGGTTAACATGGCCTCGGAGGCCCCGCTGCTGTGCCTTCCCAGGAGGGGGCATGGAACAAGTGAGTCATCAAGGACGCAGCTCCGCAGCTCCGTCAGGCCAGCCCAAGGAGGACGGGGGAAGGGGCGGAGCCGTCTAGCTCTTGCCTCCGTGCTCTGGGATTGCCAGGTCCTTGCCCCCACCCCCCACCTGGGACAGGAGGAGTTCTGCGGGGCTGCCAGGGAGGTGGGCTGGGCAGTGGGTCCCTCAGGTTGGCACTGGCCCAGAAACCTGTTCCCAGCTGAATTGGCCCATAGTGACCCACAGCTGATGCTTCAAATAAAACGACCCAGAAATTGGAGCAGGACTCGCCTGCTCCAGTGTGGAGCCACGCTGACTGCTGCATTGTGCCCTAAACTGCGGGGAGGCCAGCTCTGAAGGTGGCTCCTGGCAGGGGCCTGAGCCGTCCTCGGTGTCCCAGAGCCAGATCAACCTGGGTGTGAGTTCTGGGTCAGGGGCTGGTCACTCAGAATACCTCCCCCAGCTCCCTACTCACCAACCCAAGGTAATAGAGGTCTTTTTTTTTTCTTTTAATGACAGATTTCAAATACCCGCCGCCCGCACGTCGAAGAGTATAATGAACGTCAAAGTCCCCATCCCGGTTTTCTGTTTCGTTTTGTTTTACTGGAGTATTTAAAACCAAACCCCAGACATTGTGTCATTTTACCTGTAAATACGTCAGTGGGTGTCTCAGTGGGTGACGGTATTGTTTTCCTTTTCATGTAACCACCGTGTCCTTATCACATCTAAGTAAGTTAACAATAATCCTTAATGTTATAAATGTCCCATTCATGTTGTCTAAAGCTATCTTTTTAGAACTGGTTTGTATGAGTTGGGATTCAGGGTCTACACGTTGCGCTTGACTGTTGTTTGAAGGAGACCTTCTTGTTGAGCTGAGCTCCGGGGAGACCTTACATTTGTCTACAAACTGCTCAGCCTCCCCGCTCCACCCTGCGTCCCAGGTTGGCCCCACTCCTGCCTCCTCTGTGGACCAGGGGCGGCCCTCGGAGAAATGATCCTGAGGCTCTGGGCCAGAAGCAGCCGCCCTGAGGGTGCTGAGTGGCCTTAGTCCAGCTCAGCGTGCCAGCTCTGTGCCCTGTTGTGCACCTACTATGCGTCATGCCCACCCTACGGCTGGCCGTAGGGGGTACGGGGGGGAAACAGTGGCTACCGTCGCACCCTCAGCCCGGCAGGGGGGCCATCTGATCTCTGGGTCCCTGAGACCTGAGAGCAGGGGGGTTCCTGGGGTGGAGTGTGGGGAGGGGTTTTAAAAGCTGAGGCAGAGATGATGAGGACGAGAGACAGAGTCTGTTCCCGAAGGGCAGATAGGAGGGGTGACCCTGGGAGGCAGATGGTGTCACCCCCTGGAGACAGTGGGAAGATCGTCCCGGGACATTGAGGTGTCCCTGGCCAGATTTGAGGAGGGCACCACCGACTGCCAGTGCCAGCCTGAGCCCGGGGGCGTCTGCGGTGGTGAGGGGGCCGACGTCACTTTCTCTGTCCCCACAGGCACGTCACTGCCCAGGTAGCCTGGGATGCTGTTTTGTGGCCTGTGTCCTTGGAGCCTGGGAACTTTCTCTCGGAGGCCCCGTCTCGTTAATCTGCAGTGTCTGCCCCACAGTTGGTATCAGGAAATACGTGTGGGCGTGTTAGATGGATGGGCAGGAGAGAGAAGAAGATGTCCTGAACTACTTTTTCCTGTCTTCTCTGCCGCTGTGAACTTCAGCATTCTTCTCTTAACCAAATAGGAGTATGAGATCGCGTCTAAAGCAGGTGGGGGCTCCCCAGGAGGTGTGGCCTCCTTAACACAGGCTGGACCAATGCCCAGGGGGGTCCAGGGCAGCGACTCCCGGGCAGGCCACCGACCCCTAGCTTAGAAGAGCATCCCTAGAACCTTCTGGATGTTCTGCTGAGAGCATGGCCAGCTCCAGCCCCACGGAGGGACACAGGGCAGGAAGGGCAGGGACTCCTGGGGTGTGGTGGGGGGGAGATTGGGGCTGATTTTCTGGAAGGCGGGCCTACCACCGGCACAACGGCGCTCAGACAAGGGCCGCTGGCCAGGAGACCCAGTTCTAAGCCTCATCTTTTTGTTTTATCATCAAAGGTTTGTCATAAAATCTGGAAGGCATGTTAGAAACAAGGAAGCCAGCTGGTGGCATTTATTAAGACTCCTCCTCTGTGCTGTGCCTGCGAGCAGGGTGCCAGGGAAAATGAAAATCAGTTTCTGCAATTGAGGTGTGGTAAATTGTGTTAAACCAATAAGACGTTAATGTTTGGGTAAATCGGGTGCTAACGGCATCTGACTGCAGGCCCAACCAGGCAATGCATTTTACCTCCTCATGTTACTTAATGTTAGTGGCGTCACTGGCTTATAGCCGGCTGGCACGGGGCTGGCAGCTGAATCAATTACCGGCAAACACTAATTTAGAGCATGCTCAATTGGCTGTGTAAGCAGGTCCCGGTTCACATTTGCCACAAGGAGATTAATAACTTGATGTTTTTGACAGTCTGGGACCTTAACTGAAATTACGCTCTTTCTCTCCAAGCTGTGAACGGGGCATTTCGGGCCCTTTCCCGGCAGCTCCCGTGGCGGGTGTGGGAGTCATTTAACGGGCAGAGTGGTCTGTGAGGTGTACTGGGGGATAACACGGCGTTGTCCTCCTCCCCCGGCTGGCGTCCTTCTTGGCGGACAACCGGACCCCATCTGGAGACCCCTGACAAGGCCTGGGTTTCCTTGTGCTCCGTCACAGGCATCAGCCCACAATAAGAGTCTCCTGTTTTCTTTGTCATTTTTTTTTGACATCTTTATTGGAGTATAATTGCTTTACATGGTGTGTTAGTTTCTGCTGTATAACAAAGTGAATCAGTTATACATATACACATATCCCCATATCCCCTTCCTCTTGCGTCTCCCTCCCTCCCTTCCTCTCCCACCCCTCTAGGTGGTCACAGAGCACGGAGCTGATCTCCCTGTGCTATGCGGCTGCTTCCCACTAGCTATGGATTTTACATTTGGTAGTGTTTACATGTCCATGCCACTCTGTCACTTTCAGTCATTTGTTAATGTTGGACTGCGCGGCTGGGCTACTCCGTGCTCAGAGTCACCTTCCTTTTTTCTCCCCTTTGGCCAGAAGGAGCAAGTCAGGAATCTGTGTGTTCAGTGTGCCCACTGGGCCCGGACGGGGGGCAGGGAGACAGGGCCAGGCCTGAGGGTCCTCTCCCCAGGGCTGGAGGGTGGGGGTCTCCCCACTACAGACAACTTCCCCACTACTCACACCACATACCACACACACACACACACACACACACCCCCCACACATACACTCCAAACCACACACATGCACACACACACACTCCCACCACTCAGACCACACACCACACACACACATACCACACGCACACCCACCACACACCAGACATACTCCCCACCACTCACACCACATGCCACACACACACATGTTCCACATCACATACACATACCACACACCATACCACACACTGACACGCAGATTCCATCCAAGCCACGTGGTGCTGGATCAGTGGCTTGATCGGTGGTTGATCTTTCAGATTATCCACCCGGGGAGCAGGCTGCAAAAATCCTTGCTGTGTTCTTGTTAAAAAAGGCCGGTTTTTTTGTTTTTCCTGAGGATTAGAAAATTTAACTGTAGTGAGGGTAATTGGAAGGTGGGAGAGTTTACAGGAAACCCTGCACCCTTACTAAGCCGTGGTGATTGTGTCTGCAGAGAGCGTAGGCGGGTGTGTCCGACCTTTTCTGTCTCTCCCGCCCAGGCCTCCGCAGCGCAGTTACCCCTGAGTCCACCCCTCACTCTTTGCAGTGCCACCCCACCCGCTTCTCGTCTGGACCAGCTTCTCTGTCAGATCTGCAGGAGCTGCGTCTCCTGCTCTCAGGTTAGCATCCTCTTCTCTCTCTGCCCATCCCTCCTGGTGCACCGTAACCCCTGCAGGGCCGTCTCTTAGACGCCTGGGCCTGCGTGGCCCTCCTCTCACTCTGGGTCTCTCTCTGCCTGGCATGCGGGGTGTGGTGGTCAGACATGGCCCTGTGTATCTCTGAGCACCCCCATGGGTCATGCTGGGATCCAGGTGTCATTAGTGATGGACAGCACCAAGAGGCCCTTATTACTTCCCGCTTTCCTGGAGGGTCTGGAGATGTTCCCTGCAGTAGTCCAACGTAATCTGGTCTCAACCTAGGCAAGCTTGGGCCTCAGGGAGACTGCCCTCAGTTTATCTACCTCAGGAAGGTGCTAGATTTTGCCTGGGGCCTTTGCGGCAGGTCTGGGTCCAGGCAACCGCTGAGACCAGAGCCCCTGGGTAAGAACAGCTGTGATGGGCCCTCCTCCGTGGGCCTGGTCACTGTCTGGGCGGTGAGTGCCCTGCACCCTCCACAGCAGACATGTCACTTACTCTCGCTGGCCACTTTGAGGGATTAGGCTGCAGCCTGGCCTGCTGAGACCCCCAGGTCTGGGTGTGGCCCAGCCGGCTCTTTGCCTTGCACTGCGTGGCTGGTGCGGCTTTCCTGCCAGCACTTCCTCGGCGGTTGCAGATGAGCCACACACAGCCCACTACGAAAGGGTCAGGAAACCCCCATCTGTTTGCTGCACCCCTCAGGAAGGCAGCCCATGAGTCCTGCACCCCGCCGCACCTCGGTGTATTTGAGCTGAGCCCTTTCTGACAGAAGAGTCAGGGCCGCCTTGGGTGGATAATTCCTGGGGTTTTGAGCAGGCTTTACCTCATCCTGGGCCCCCCGATACCAGGCAGGGCAGGTCCTATGTGCCCACCCAGCCTGCTCTGTCTGCAGACCTGACATCAGAGAGGAGAACCGAGAGGTTCTGCCGAGCCCGGTGTCTGGGCGTGTAGTTGGGTCTTAGGGGTCGTGGGGATCTGTGGCTTAAAGCCCGGATAGCTCATTTTGCTTAAAAAGTAACTGAGAAATAGGCACATTTAGGACATAAACTAGTGTGATATCCAGCCAGAAAGCTGGGCAAAGAACCAGAGGGAAGGACTTCCTGCAAATGTGCACCCTGGTTGATGCAGCCCTAATTAGAGCTTTTGGGGGCAAAGCCAACAGAAATAGGCCTTTTCTTTTCAGATGCTGGGGGAATTGCCCCTGGAGAACCCACTAGGTAACAGTGGTGCCAGCAGGCATCTTCATGGATTTGCCTCTAGTGTTTCACCATTGAACTGTGGTGCTGTTAATTTCAATAAATACTTATCGTAAGTTTAAGGAAGTAGTGTCTTCTTCCTGGCTTACTAGGAGATTTTATCAGGAAAGGATGTTGAATTTTATCAGCCTTGTGTGTCTGTGTTTTAAGCAATTAATAAACTTTTGACTTTAGAACAGGTTTAGATCACAGAAGAGTTACAGGAATATTACAGACAGTTCTCTTTTTCCCCTGTTGTTAATGTGATTGTGATACATTGTCACCACTCATGAACAGTGGTTTTTTTTGTTTGTTTTTGTTTTGTTTTTGTGTGTCTGTGTTGGGTCTTTGTTGCTGCGTGCGGGCTTTCTCTAGTTGCGATGAGCAGGGGCTACTCTTCGTTGCGGTGTGCTGGCTTCTCATTGAGGCTGGCTTCTCTTGTTGCAGAGCACAGGCTCTAGGTGTGTGGTCTTCAGGAATATTACAGACAGTTCTCTTTTTCCCCTGTTGTTAATGTGATTGTGATACATTGTCACCACTCATGAACAGTGGGTTTTTTTTTTTGTTTTTGTTTTGTTTTTGTGTGTCTGTGTTGGGTCTTTGTTGCTGCGTGCGGGCTTTCTCTAGTTGCGATGAGCAGGGGCTACTCTTCGTTGCGGTGTGCTGGCTTCTCATTGAGGCTGGCTTCTCTTGTTGCAGAGCACAGGCTCTAGGTGTGTGGTCTTCAGTAGTTGCGGCACATGGGCTTAGTTGCTCTGCGGCATGTGGGATCTTCCCGGACCAGGGATCGAACCCATGATCCCTGCATTGGCAGGCAGACTCCCAACCACTGCACCACCAGGGAAGTCCATGAACAGTGTTGACATGTTATTATTATCAAAAGTCCATACTTTATTCCACTTTCCTTAGCTTTTACCTAATAACCTTTTTCTGTTCCAGGATCCCACATTACATTTCGGCTGCCCTGGGCTGTGGCCAGTTCTCTGACTTTCCTTGTTTTCGGTGACCTTAACAGTTTTGAGGGGTACTGGTCAGGTATTTTGTAGACCATCCCTCGGTTTTAGTTTTTCTAATGTTTTTGTCATGGTTAGAGTGGAGATATGTGTCATTGGGAGGAGGACCCCAGAGGTAAAGTGCCACTTTTAGATCTCATTGTTTCAAGGGTACATGTTAGTGAACTGACTTATCACTGATGTTGACCTTGATCACCTAACTGAGCTAGTATTTGTCAAGTTTCTCCACTGTAAATGCACTTGTTTTCCCCCTTTCCATACTGTATTTTTCAGAAGGCAGAATACACAGCCCACACTTAAGGCGTGAGGAGTTATTCTCTATCTGCTTGAGCGGGGAATTATCTACATACACTATGTGTGGTTCTTCTGTATGGAAGATTTGTCTCTTGTCTCCTGTTTATTTATTCAATCGTTTATTTACTTATATCTGTATGAACTCATAGATATATATTTTATACTTTGGGTTATAAGCCAATATTATCAATACGTTATTTTGTTGCTTAAATTGTTCCAGCTTGGCCACTGGGGACTCTTTCATTCGGCCCCTGTGTCCCTCTGACACACTGCATAATTTTGCTTTTTGAACGCTTTCTTAGTTTCTGGCACTGCAGGACGCTCCAGGTTCATCTTGTGTATCCCTTGCTCCAGCCCTTGAATCAGCCATTTCTCCGAAGAGCCCTCATTCCTTTTATTGGATCACGGTATCAGATACCAAGATTGGACGCTGGGTGTTCCTTGGATTAATTTTATGACTAGACTTCCTGGTGCAGAGCCAGCCGGGCGTCCCCGGCACGCCCTACTTTGTTGTGGTGGATTACTATTTTAATAAGCTGCAGGATTGAAATGGGGAGGCAGTCCGCTTTAGAGGTTAGGGCATGGTCTCTAGAGACTGGTGTGCTGGGTTTGGGTCCCAGTTGCACCACTTACTGTGCCTCAGTTTCCTTATCTGAAAGAAAGGATAATAATAGCACTTCATAGGATAGTTGGGAGGATTTGGTGAATTAATATATGTATAGTATATAGAACAGTATATCTAGTAAGCATCATAATGATTGTTTTATGTATTTATTTATTTAACGTCTTTATTGGAGTATGCTTGCTTTACAATGGTGTGTTAGTTTCTACTTTATAACAAAGTGAATCGGCTATACGTATACCTATATCCCCATATCTCCTCCCTCTTGCGTCTCCCTCCCACCCCCGCATCCCACCCCTCTAGGTGGTCACAAAGCACCGAGCTGATCTCCCTGTGCTATACAGCTGCTTTCCACGAGCTATCTATTTTACATTTGGTAGTGCATATATGTCCATGCCACTCTCTCACTTCGTCCCAGCTTACCCTTCCCCCTCCCTGTGTCCTCAAGTCCATTCTCTACGTCTGCATCTATATTTCTGTCCTGCCCCTAGTTTCTTCAGAAACATTTTTTTTTTAGATTCCATATATATATGCGTTAGCATACGATATTTATTTTTCTCTTTCTGACCTACTTCACTGTATGACAGTCTCTAGGTCCATCCACCTCACTACAAATAACTCAATTTTGTTTCTTTTTATGGCTGAGTAGTATTCCATTGTATATATGTGCCACATCTTCTTTATCCATTCATCTGTCGATGGACACTTAGGTTGCTTCCATGTCCTGGCTATTGTAAATAGAGCTGCA
>NC_041230.1:14404579-14488105 GCF_002837175.3 Physeter macrocephalus
TGGCTGTATCAATTTACATTCCCACCAAGGGTGCAAGACGGTTCCTTTTTCTTCACACCCTTTCCAGCATTTATTGTTTGTAGATTTCTCGATGATGGGCATTCTGACCGGTGTGAAGTCAGATTTTCATTTCTCTAATAATTAGTACTGCTGAGCATCCTTTCATGTGTTTGTTGGCAATCTGTATATCTACTTTGGAGAAAAGTGTATGTAGATCTTTTGCCCATTTTTGGATTGGGTTGTTTGTTTTTTTGATACTGAGCTACATGAGCTACTTGTATATTTTGGAGATTAATCCTTTGTCAGTTGCTTCGTTTGCAAATATTTTCTCCCACTCTGAAGGTTGTCTTTTTGTCTTGTTTATGGTTTCCTTTGCTGTGCAAAAGCTCTTAATTTTCATTAGGTCCCATTTGTTTATTTTTGTTTTTATTTCCATTTTTCTAGGAAGCGGGTCAAAAAGGATCTTGCTTTGATTTATGTCATAGAGTGTTCTCCCTATGTTTTCCTCTAAGAGTTTTATAGTGTCTGGCCTTACATTTAAGTCTTTAATCCATTTTGAGTTTATTTTTGTGTATGGTGTTAGGGAGTGTTACAATTTCATTCTTTTACATGTAGCTGTCCAGTTTTCCCAGCACCACTTTATTGAAGAGGCTGTCTTTTCTCCATTTTATATTCTTGCCTCCTTTATCAAAAATAAGGTGACCATATGTGTGTGGGTTTATCGCTGGGCTTTCTATCCTGTACCATTGATCTATATTTCTGTTTTTGTGCCACTACCATACTGTCTTAATTACTGTAGCTTTGTAGTATAGTCTGAAGTCTGGGAGCCTGATTCCTCCAGCTCCGTTTTTCATTCTCAAGATTGCTTTGGCTATTCAGCGTCTTTTGTGTTTCCATACAAATTGTGAAATTTTTTGTTCTAGTTCTGTGAAAAATGCCATTGGTAGTTTGATAGGGATTGCATTGAATCTGTAGATTGCTTTGGGTAGTATAGTCATTTTCACAATGTTGATTTTTCCAATCCAAGACTATGGTATATCTCTCCATCTGGTTGTAGCATCTCTAATTTCTTTCATCAGTGTCTTATAGTTTTGTGCATACAGGTCTTTTGTCTCCTTAGGTAGGTTTATTCCTAGGTATTTTATTCTTTTTGTTGCAATGGTAAATGGGAGTGTTTCCTTAATTTCTCTTTCAGATTTTTCATCATTAGTGTATAGGACATAATGATTGTTTTGATGTTATTTTACTGGCATTGTATATAGGTTCAAAATAGGGGATTGAGGTAGACTTTTTTTTTTAACTTCTTAATCATATTTTAAAATGAGAGTCTTTGAGATCACGGTCTGGGAAGCTCTCCACATTTTTCCATTTTTTGGAACAATTTAGAAAGCATAGGGGCTGTCTGTTCCTTGAAGGTATAAAGAAGTCTTTTGAAGCCGTCAGAACCTACTGTTACTTTGGGGAGAATTTCTTTGATACCTTTTCAAGTTTTTCCTGGAAAATTTTTGTTTTCATCAAGAATTTTAAACTTCTTAGAACCAAGTTATCAATTTTACTCTCTTAATTTTTAAAAATATGTGCTCTGGGGAATTCCCTGGTGGTCCAGTGGTTAGGACTCGGTGCTTTCACTTCCCCGGGCCCAGGTTTGATCTGTGGTCAGGGAACGAAGGTCCTGCAAGGCACACAGCACGGCTTCCCACCCCGCCCAGAAATTCCCTATAACTGTAGTTGTATTTCCTTTCTCATTCCTAATATTATGTATTTGTGTTCTTTTTCTATTGATTAGCATTGCCAGAATTACACCAGTTTTATTGGTATTTTCATAAAATCAGTTATTAAATGTATTTATTGGTTCTGCTTGTCTAATTCATGGATTCCCAGTTTTATTATTGATTTCTTTCTCCCCCCTTCCTGACCTTGTTTTGAACATCCATCTTTTAACTTGTTTAGTTGAATCTTAGCTTTTTATTTTTTCCTCTTCAGTAATAAGTGAATTGTAACTAATATATTTTTTAATGCTGCTTTTACCATATCCTAAGAGGTTTTGATTGATTTGTTTCTTAACCCAAGAAATGAACTAAGAGCATTTCTTTTCATTTCTAGGTAGATGTGTGGTTTGTTAACTTTTTATTATTAGTTTCTGGTTTTATCACCTTTATAGTGAGAGATTATAGTCTATGTAAATTTTGAGATTTTTCTTTGTGGCCTATTTAAACATATTCTTTGTCAATCTTTTATGGAATACTGGAAAATGTTTATTTTTTAATAAACAAAAGTAGAGTGTACTTTGGTGTGCAGGAAATCAGATTTCTTACCTTATTCCAGTCCTCTGCCTCCTTCCTTATTTTTGTATATTTAAGATTAAGAGAGATGGTTTTATGAATTCCTCTTTGTGATTCTTAGTAGCTTTTGTTTTATTCATTTCCATCCCAAGTTGTTTGATGTATAAAGGTTGATGATTACGATTTTATTGTGACATTTTACCTTTTTACAGCTTTTAAGAACCATTTTGACCTAATTAATCCTTTTTATCTTGAATCTGACTTTAACTGATACTGGTTTTGCTATTAAATGTTTTCTTTTGTTGCATTTTCCTGGTGTATCTTTGCTTACTCCTTTATTTTGAATTTTGTTCCTTGGTTGCAGTTTACTTGTTCCAAATTGAGCCCCTCCCAGTGTTAGGAGGGCCATTTGCGTCTGTGGTGATGACCGACCAGTATGTTTGGTTTTTCATCCAGAATCTCCTTTGGTGCTTTCTGGGTTTTGTTCTGGCTTTGAAAGAAAATTTTTTTTTGTTGTTGGAAAGTTGGTGTTAAAAAGTTAACCATTTTAATAACAGTTATTTAGATGTCACTGTCTTACTGAATCCAGTGTGGACCCCTATTTTGTACTGCGTTTTCCCTTTCCTCTAAAGCATTTAGTTTGACCCCGCACATTGGAGAGTCCTCGTGTTGCCTCCTATGTCAAGGAGGGCTTTCCTGGGTATTGAATCTCTGTTCTATGAAAACGTTCCCTCCATTGTTGCCGGAGATCTTAGGCCAATCATATTCTTTCTCTATTGTAGGGAACTTTTAATTTTCTTGCCTGATGTTTTTAGGACTCTTGAGCGCAGCAGTATTTCCCGAGGATCTGTCTCGGTAGTGTTCTGTGCTTCAGCCGTGCTTTGGGAGTCATGGATCCCACTAGCCTCGCCAGCTGGGTGGGAGGCCCTGGAGGTGGCTCCTTGAGAAGAGGCATGAGTTGGGCCTCGTGTTAGCCGACAGCTCTTCAGCCAGGCAGCGTGGGTGGGTGCGGAGGGCAGCACAACTCAAGTGGCAAGACTCAGATCAGGTGTATTCTGACCTAAGCCAGTGAAAGGTAGAGCAGAGAAGCAGTCACACCTACACACAGAGCAGACGAGGTGGAGGAGGACACAGCCTGTTGACTGTGACCCAGGTGACGGGTCCGGTGATGCCAGCAACAGCTCTGTGGAATCAGGAACAGCTGGGCCACCAGCCAGGACAGGCCAGAGGCAGTGGCTGCGTGCCCACTCAAGTGAGAATGTCACACGCTCTGTACTTCCTGTCTTGTCCCACTGGTCACTCCCCAGGGACAGGCATTTATCCCCTTGGGTCATGTTATCTGAGACCTGTAATGTAATTATATATCATGTCACCCTGGACAGATTTCACTCTCTGGTCTCTCTGTGACTTCCTTCTCAGTTACAGGAGCTAGCGTGGTGACCCACTGGGTGCCAGCAGCTGTGTAGACAGGCCTGGGGTTGTCCCTGCCTCGGGGACATGTTTTCTCATCTTTTCTCTCATAACCCCCACTTCTGCATCGGTGGAGAGTTCGCAAGCTTGTCTTCTCATTCACTTCCTGTGACCCCCTTCCAGAAGCTCTGCTCCTCCCTTATTACGCTCATTTTATAACTTGGCCACCACATCTGTGGTCTTAGAGAGCCCCTTTCCATTGTGGCCCCTTCTCCATCCATGACTGTTGGCTCTTGCTCTTCAGATGTGCTGTCCTTGTGGAGCCCATGAAAACATGGGCCAGAGACTCTAAGTTGCCTCCGGATTCCCGAAGGGAGACTTGCTCTGGCTCCCTCCGCACAGCTGAACGAGAGCTGTCTGATTGACCCCGAGATGCAGGGTGCCGCTGAAATGGCTCAGGCCCAGAAGAAAAGGGGAGGAAGGTTTGGGTTGCCTGTGGATTCACTGTCAAGTTGAGCCACCCAAAGGAGCTGAGGAGGGCGTGAGCCACACCAGGGGTGCAGCAGGCCTTCCGCTCTCTGGCAGTAGGAGACATCTCCCCTGCACTGGCTGCTGCTGGAGCTGGCTTTGGCCATACCCCATTAGCTGGCCTGCCTTCCTCCGGGGGCCCTGGTGAGAATGGGCTGCAGACCCTGTGGCTTTCCAGAAGCTTCTGTCAGGTTAGGGTCTTGTGGGGAGTGGAATCTCTGGTGTCCCTGCTTCTTACTCCCCAGGAGGAATTTTCTAGCAAGACAAAGTCCAGAGGTTGTAAACTGGTGGGTAGCCTTTGGGCTAGACCCAGGGCTTAAGCAGTGTTAGTTTGGCCTACACAGTGGAATTTTTTGGTTTGTGTTGGTTGTTCTAAGTCAACAGTTAAAAATCAGGAGACTTCTCTGGGTTTCCCTAGATATTGAAATTGATAGTATCCTTGGGCTGAAACTCCCATAGAGCAGCTGCCCAGTCGGGCAGAGTAGCCTTTGGGGCACATGCTGCAGGCGCCTCCCCCACCTCGATGCCTCCCCCAGGACTGAGGCAGACTCTTTCTACCACCTTTTCTCATGGCTCTCATGACATTGGTTCTTTTGTAGTTGAGAAAGATTTCTCATACCAGTGTCTCTATCCAAAGAAGGAAAGAGGAAAAATAGTCAAAAAGGTCATGTATTTCAAGAAAAATGGGAGTGCTATGGGGAAAATAAAAGGACTGTTTCTCATATTTTGTGTGTAAATCTCTGGTCAGCTTCACTCCTTTACAAGTTACCTGCCAGGTGCCCCTAGGCCTCTGAGCTGGTACTGGCCCTCACCCCGATCCTGGAGTGGCTTTTCTGCTTTTCTGTATAGGAGGAGCCCCATGGCAGATAGGAACGGGTAAGGATGTGGTGTGTGGACCAGGGGCCCATCTCGGAGGGCAGTCTGCCCTGTCTGGGTCTGATGGTCAGAAAGCATTGCTCTGGGTCTCAGGAGCGTCTGGTGAGGAATTATCCTGTAGGAGCTGTTATTTCGGTTTGGCCCCCAGAACAAGCAGACAGTTGTGATATTGCTGCAAGGTCTGGTGCTGGTTTTTAGAAAATTCTCATCCAGACCTATTACATTCTGGTGCAGAAAGATGCTCCCTGTGGGAGCAATTATTCTGGGCTGGGAGTTTTTTCCTCCTAACTCTGAATTCTGTAGATGTCACGAAGGGTTTAGTCCAGGAACTCTGAAAGCCCATTCCCATATCTGCTAGCAGGCACGTATGCTTTTAAAACCCAGAGGTTATTGATGGTGGAACCACAGAGAGCGTTTTCCACTTAGAGGTTTCAACAACAGGGGTTGCTCTGAAGCCACAGCTGTGTCCCACACGAGCCCCCCCCAGGCCAGGCCGGCCTCTGTGCCCTGCACTTGGGACTCCCCTTGGTCCCTGGCGTGGAGGGTGGGCCGTGTGGGCCTTTGAGCTTCTACTGTTGTCAAAGGGCCCGCCACGGTCCTGGCTGCGGCCTCCTCCTCCCGCAGCGGCCCCAGAACAGGGTGAGGAAGGGTGCAGGGTCGGGTGGACGGTCAGGAGATGGGCTCCTGCAGCTCCCGTGGACCCGGGACTCTCCTCACACTGTGCTTGAGGCTCAGAAGAGACAAGGATGTCCAGGAACCAGGCTGCTGCTTCCTGGCTGGGGACCATGTCCGGTGTTGGCGACAGGCCTCGGGCCAGGGATCTGGGCTAGCATGTCGTCACTGTGGAGCGTCCTGGGTTCCTTCAGGCCCCAGTACTGCCATGACCCAAGTCCCTTCCTGTTCCCTGTGTCTCTGAGCAGAATAAGACGACGGCCTCTGCCCACGGGTGCAGCCCTGGCCACAAAGGCTGGCATCTCCCGGCCAGCACCTGCGGGAACCTGGCGTGGTTACCGCTGCTCACAGACCCAGTTGGCTGCGTTTATGTTAATTCCACTGTTCCGTTAGAAAACCCAGTTCTGTGGCAGCCACGTCTCCTTATCCCCTTCTGCTCCAGCATCATGCAGCTGTGCCTTCCCCCGGGGCCATCCTCCATGAACGTGCCACACCCCCGCCAGCCAGGTGGCCTGCACTTGTGACAGCACTTTGGGTGCCCTCGCTTGTGAGTGCAGTCAGCTACCTTCTGTGTCTGGGCCTGAGGTGGGGCTGTTCTCACATCCCGACCTTGAGGAGCGGCACTGTGGCCTGCCTGGCGGCCCTCCTGGGTGTCCTGGCCAGGGCCAGGTGCTCTATAGCCATCCTTCCAGCCTGGGGTGACTGGGGCTTGTTGGTGGAGAGCTCTGCCCGTCTAGCCCCTCGCACAGTGGATGCCTGGTGGCTGTTAGGGTCAGGGCCTGGCTGGGCTTGTTTTTGCCGTGTGTGTGTGTGTGTGTGTGTGTGTGTGTGTTTTTTAACATGTATTTATTTATTTTATTTTAAAAATTTTTGGCTGCGTCAGGTCTTAGTTGCAACACGCGGGATTTTCGTTGTGGCCCGTGGGCTTCTCTTAGTTGTGGTGCGCACATGTGGGCTCCGTAGTTGTGGCACGTGGGCTTAGTTGCCCTGCAGCCTGTGGGACCTTAGTTCCCCGACCAGGGATTGAACCCGTGTTCCCTGCATTGGAAGGCGGATTCTTTACTACTGGACCACCAGGGAAGTCCCTGTTTTTGCTGTTTTACTTTGTCTTGCTGTTCATCCCAGCAGGAGAAGTGGGGTTTGACTGCTCGACCTGGAACTGGGCTGGTGGCTCTGGAGATGGGCACCCTGGGTTGGGGAGGCTGGCGTTGGCTGCCCCCTGCCCCCTTGGGTGGTGAGTAACCCTTTTGTGGGGTAGGGGTTCCTTGTGAGAGAGGTACCAGCTGCAGAACTGGGGAAAGAGGGTCCTCCTGGGGCACCTCGTTTGCAAATGGGGTACCTTGTTGGTCCCACTAGCCACAGCCAGCTGGCGTGTGTCCCTGGGGCCCTGGGTGACATTCTGCTGAGGGATAGGAAGGGCTTGACTGAGGCGTGGGCAGCTGGTGCTGGCTGCAGCTGGACAAGTCACCGTCCCGCAGGTGAAAAGACACAGGAAGGAGTGTTCAGGTGCCTGCGTGAGTCTGGGGTCCGGCTGCCAGCACAGCCCGTCCAATGAGAGTGCGGTCGGTGCCTTTCTCCCCAACGTGGGGTTACTCAGAATAGGCTCTACGCAGTCCATATATTTTCAGCATGAGCTGGAGTCTTTGAATCATTTATCTTGGCAGCTCTTCTTGAAACTGGAGAAAGGTAAAAATTCATCTAGGTGCTGAGAAAGGAGCCTGGAAGAAAAAAGTGTCTGGTGGCTGCCGTGATGGGTGGTGTGCTTGCAGATAGTGCTGGTGGCTCAGAGATCAAACAGCTGAGAAATGGTTTCCCAGGAAGAACTCAGGGAATTCTAAGTAGGTAATGAGTAGTGACTTTCTTTTGATTTACGGCAAGACTTGGCAGTCAATCTATAATGCTTTGAAGAGGAAAGAAATGAATCTCCAAGAGGCTGCAGTCTGGATGGTTCAGACTGGCAGCCCTTCCTTGGGGTGGGAGTGGGGGTGGGTGCCAGAACTTCAGCCAGGGGTGGGCTGGGTGGGGGGGCTCTGCATCTCTCTTCGACCATGAAGACACAGGCCCCTCCTGGCAGGCAACAAAGCTGTGGCTGGAGCTAGCCTGGGGGAGTGGCTCCTCATGTCCTCCCTCTGGCCTCTGAGGTCTTGGCTTTGACCCTGGTGGGACTCTGGTTCAGCTTTTAGGTCATGGGTGATTCAGGCTCTGGTGGTTTGTGATCACAGCCTTCTTGAGAGCGTCTGGAGACCTCTCATCCTTCTGGCCTGAAGGTGTCTGTATTAGTTTGCTAGGGCTGCCGTAACAAAATATCACAGACCGGGGGCTTAAGCGATAGAAATTTATAGTCTTACGGTGTTGAAGCTGGAAGAGACCAAAATCAAGGTGAGGGCAGGTTTGGTTTCTCCTGAGGCCTCTTTCCTTGGCTTGCAGATGGCCACCCTCTCGCTGTATCCCCACATGGTCTTTCCTCAGAGCCCTGTCTCTGTGTCCTAATCTCCTCCTATAAGGATGTCAGTCAGATTGGATTAAGGTGCCCATAATGGCCTCGGTTTAATTTAATCACCCCTTTAAAGGCCCTGTCTCCATACAGCCACAGTCTAAGGCACTGGGGTTAGGGCTTCAACATAGGAATTTGGGTGGCACACACCTGAGCCCATAGGGTTCACCGCTGACGTTCCAGAGGGGAAGAGAGACCAGCAGGAGAATTATCAATACACGTGGTGATAAGCTGGAGTCCAGGAAAGAACAGGGAGTGACGGCCCAGCGTGACCCTCGCAGCGAGGCCGAGAGGGGCTGAGGAGCCAGCCTGGCACTGACCCACCTGGTGAGGGGGACAGGGACGGGGGCCCGGTGGGTAAGAGAGGAGCGGGTGGCAGGCCAGGTCTCAGTGAGACGCCCCTCGGAGGTGTCTGTGATTGGCGTGACTTGACCTGCTGAGGCTGTGGCTTTGGGTGGCAAGTGGACAGAGGCGGCCACAGGAGGGCAGTGAGGAGGTGGCAGGGCAGTGAGAGGAAAGGGTGGGTTGGAGGATGTTTGGCTGGAGCTGGAGCTGAGGGCTTGCTGAGGGATGGCACGTGGGGGTGAGGGAAGAGAAGGAATGGTGGGGGTCCCAGGCTTCAGACTTGCGGCCTAGTGGTGCCGATCCAGGCAGTGCAGGCCGAGTCACGCTTCCCCGACGCCCCTTGCCTGTCCCCTTACAGGCAAGTCTGGTGCAGGCAGCTCCGGGTGCCGCGCTTCCAGGCTGCTTGCTTCTTTTTCTCCCGCCTCCCACCTTCCAGCCACTGTAGTTCTGGCCTGAAACACTGAGGTTCTGCCTTAGGGCTGTGCTTTTATGACATCCGTGCGTTTGGATGGGAGAGAGCTCCCTAGGGACCCGGCTCTGCACTTTCATTCAGGGCCTGGCTGTATTTCATGTCCCTGCCTTAAGTGTGTGTGTGTGTGGGGGGGGTGTGTGTGTGGGGTGTGTGTGTGTGTGTGTGCTGTATGTGTGTGGAGGGGTGTGCACACCCATTAAGCACGCCCCCTCACTCTGCCTTCCTGAGAGCACACAGGCCTGGCCCTTGTAGGTCCCTTTAGACCACGGGCAGGAGGTGGGGTGGGTCAGACAGCTCTCTAGAGGGACAGAGCCGTTCGCGGGGCTGACAACCAGGTGGAGGAGTGAGGAGGAGATGGGGCAGTGGGTCTGGGGTCTTAGAAATTATCTGTCAGTGACCTGTGCAGACAGGAAGGTGGTGATTCTCAGGGAGGGGCAAAGGGGCTTTGGGGATCAGAAGTTCTTGGTCCAGCATGTAAGACACAAAACCCCTGAGGCCGGGGCGAGTTCCCTCAGCTGTTCCTCTTTCAACCCATTCGATTGTTCTGCAAGCATTTATTAAGCACAAACTGTGTGCCAGACACTGTTCTGAGCCCTGGGGATCCAGCAGTGAAGGAGGCCCTTTACCCTGGAGCTAGTTCTGGGAGAGGGAGGCCATGGGCATAGGCCAGGCGGCAGCAACAGCCCCGCAGGCGTTTCCAGAAGCCTGGGCTTTTCCCACTTCTGCCATCCAATGAGGGTACGATGCATTTCACCCTCACGGCAACCTTCTGCATGTAGGCACAATTGACTCTTTTATAGGCAAGGAAAGTGAGGAGCAAGAGGCTGAGTAACTTGTCCAAGGCCATACCATTGACAAGAGGCCAATCCATTGAGCCAGGATTGGAACCCTGGCCCGTGGATCTAGAGTGCTTGACCGTCGCTGTTCGGCCATGGCGACCTCTGCCCAATGGATGGGGGCCTGCTTCTTTCATCCTGGCAGTGATCATTGTACAGTGCAGGGTACCAGAAAGGCCCAGGTGTCTTTTATGGGAGTTCTGATTTTTTAAATTACCTATGCAAATTTAAAATGATAAAGACCTATCACTTTATGAATTATGATGACATATAACCTAATGCCAGAATTGGGGTCGGGGGGAATCTGGCCAACCCTAGGTAAGGAAGAGGTTCTGCCTCCTAAAGTGGAAGAAATGGCCTCCTGAAGTGCCTAAGAAATGGCAGGGCATTCACCGCCCCCCCGCACCCTGGGTCAAGGTGAATCTCAACCAGGAAACCCAGGGGCCATTGTCTAGAGGCGAGGGTGTGGCCTTCAGAGGTTGCTCCAGCCTCTAGAAACATTCTTTGTGGCCCATTAGAGACCACAGGTCCAGAGCAAAGGGACAGGTTGGGCAGGGGAGCGGTCGGGTAGACATGCGGGAGGGGGCAGAGGTCATCAGCAGGGATGGACGGTTCTGGACTGCTGACAGGGCAGAGAGAACAGGCCCTGCCTCAGGGCCTATGGTGGCCTGGTACGTAGCAGGTGCTCAGTAAATATTCCTGAGGAAGAGGAGGACTCCGCAGGCTCCTCACTCAACCCTTGGAGGATTCAGGGGCCAGGGAGTCTCCAGGCCAGCTGGGGCCAAAGTCGTGCATGTCAGAGCAAGATCACGTCCCACCCCCACCCCATCCCACCCCACCCCACCCTACCCACAGCCATGCCCTCTTCCAGGCAGCCTCGCTTCCTGTGGATGTGGTCACTGGCCCTGGTGAACCCGACAGCCCAGTGGTTATCGAGGAATTGGGTCTGCGCCCCTGCGCTGGCAGATAAAGAGGCGCGTTGGTGTCGCAATGAGGCGCAGTCGTTCACAGGTGGTCTCGAGGCCAGACAAAGGCCGGCCTCGCCAGAAGGATGTTTATGCGTCAGGCTGTCGAGGTGACCTCCGCAGGCCTGGGACAGCCAGAGCTGACCTCGCCGGGCTTGGCGGAACCTACAGAAACCAGCTTCACTGTCCCTTCAATACCAGGATTTTCCAAAGTCATTTCCAGATATAGTCCGTGTGGTGAAAACTGGCTCAGAACTACGTTTAGCGTTGTCTTTTGCAGAGAGTTCTGATTTGCCCATTCAGAGGGTTCGCCGGGAGGGCAGCGGAAGCCCTCTGGACCCTCCCGCTGGTCTTGGCCGAGCAGGCTGACAGGTGCCCCCCACACACTGCCTGTCCTTGGCAAACAGGCCACCACCCCTGGGCCCATCCTGCCCACCGGCCAGCAAGTATTGGCTCATTCCCAACTTCCCTGTGCCAGTTGGTTGGATTACAAACATTTATTGGGGGAACCACAGGTGCCAAGCAGTGTTCTAGGAGCAGAGAGACAGAACAGAGGGAAACCTATCTGCGAAGCTCTAGAGCGAAGAGAAACAAAATAAATAAGTAAAATGTACAGAATATTCGATGTTGACAAATACTACAGAAAACGGAAAACCGTGAAAAGTGATAGAGGGAGTCCTCGGAGTGATCTGCGGTTTTGAGTTGGGTGACATCGCAGCCTCGCAGAGAGGTTGGGTACGACCCAGAGGGGCTGGGGGCCGAGCCCTGGGGTGGCAGAGGAGAGGAGCAGTGCAGAGGCCCGAGGGGCAGAGAGGGAGAGGGCTGGGGGGTGAGGGCCGAGAGGCGACAGGTCGGGCAGCAGAGGGACTGTCTGCTAGTGGAGAGTAGCCTCTGGCAGCTGTGCTGAACAGAGACAGCAGTGGGGCAAGGGCGGCAGCAGCAGGCCCCACGAGGAGGCCCCTGCAGTGGTGAGAGGTGACGGGGCCCCAGTCTGGGGTCAGAACGTTTGAGGGGAGAAGCAGACAGGTTCTGGGTGTATTTTATGCTGGACCTGGTGAACCCGAAGGCTCAGAGGTTATCGTGGAATCTGTTCCCTGTCTGATTTGGAAGGTAGAGCCAGCAGGATTTGTTGTCAGATCAAGGGTGACTGCAGGGTTTTCGACGTGAGTACCTGGAAGGATGGAGTTGCTATTAAATGATGGGGGTCGGGGGGAGACTGGCTAGAAGAGTCCGGACCACCTGTGCCTGGGGAGATTGAGGCAGCAGAGGGGAAAGGTTCATCACCAGCCAGGGTCACCCGTCTTGTGACAGGTCCCCCTGGACGTCGTGTAGAATTTTTATAAACGAACCATTGCTATGCTTGAGGAAAAGCCAGCATACAATCATTCAGAACATTTCTTGGAACCGTCTTCTTGTAAGGTTTGGCATTTGCTCCAGGGAATGTATGAAAGGCATTCATCAAGGCCTGAGGGTGGCAGCACCTGAGAGGCTGTGGTCTGATTTAATCACAGATGCTGACAGTTGGGGGTGCCAGCCACCCTTCACGAGGATGCTGCTGGGCTGCGTGACCCGCAGGCCCCCGACGAGCCAGCTGTAGTGGTCATCTCTTGGCCGAGCCCTCTCACTGGGAATCTTTTTTTTTTTTTTGCGGTACGTGGGCCTCTCACTGTTGTGGCCTCTCCCGTTGCGGAGCACAGGCTCCGGACGCGCAGGCCCAGCGGCCATGGCTTACGGACCCAGCTGCTCCGCGGCATGTGGGATCCTCCCGGACCAGGGCACGAACCCGTGTCCCATGCATTGGCAGGCAGATTCTCAACCACTGCGCCACCAGGGAAGCCCGGGAATCTTATTTTTGGTGAGCCCCCAGGGAGCTAAAACCAACTGCCTGGGCCCCAGGGGCCCTGCCGGGTCACCCTCAGAGACCCTGCTTCTTAGGGAGGCTCGACGGGCATGCCAGCCTGCCCTGTGCCCGGTCCCCCTCCCCACTGCCCCTGTGCACAGGGGAGAAAGCCTTTGTGCCGACCCACCTTTGTCTAAGGTTTGACCCCTCCAGGGGAGGGTTTGGAGGGCCTAGTGCTGCTCCCCAGTCCTGGCAGAAGTCATGGCCAGGGCTTCCCTGGTGGCGCAGTGGTTAAGAATCCGCCTGCCGATGCAGGGCACACGGGTTCGAGCCCTGGTCCGGGAAGATCCCACATGCCGCAGAGCAACTAAGCCCGTGCGCCACAACTACTGAGCCTGTGCTCTAGAGCCCGCGAGACACAACTACTGAGCCCGCGCGCCTAGAGCCCGTGCTCCGCAATAAGAGAAGCCAGCAATGAGAAGCCCACGCACCACAACAAAGAGTAGCCCCCGCTTGCTGCAACTAGAGAAAGCCCACGCGCAGCAGCAAAGACCCAAGGCAGCCAAAAATAAATAAATAAATAAAAATAATAATAAACCAAAACAAAACGAAAGATAAGCAGTAGCTTCTAGCATTTGCAAAAGCTGTTTAAAAAAAAAAAAAAAAAAAAGAAGACGTCATAGCCACCAACAGCTGGGGCCCCTTGTCTTAGGTGCCCAGCCGAGGGGAGGTGGGGCCAGGAGGTGTAGGACCCGGGCGCTGCCAGTACCTTCTGGGGCCTGTGGGTGCCTGTGAGACGTGGCAGGTTATGAGAGCCCTGGCCAGGTCACGATTTTCCCTACCCAGGCCATGACTTGTCTGGAGCATGGAGCAGCCCCTCAAATCTCCACTTCAGGTCCCCTCCAAGAGCAGCCACCTGTGCACTGCCAGGGAGGAGAAGTGTGTCACTGGGCTGTCCTGGAGCACAGGTCCCTCTTTGTTAGAGAGCATTCTCCTTGTTTCCTGTGTTCTTATAGATCCCAGAGGCGTCATTGGTTTGGCTCCACAGTTCCGCTCCGGGGAGAGCGACCAGTGCAGGGAGAATGTTTTCCTTCAGGACAGCTGCCCCGCGAGGGCCGGCTGTTGATGCGAGCAGGACCCTGCCTTACCCACCTCCATCACCCAGGGGCCACTCTGGTTTGGCCTGGCCGACTGGACAGTGGAAGAGCTCACCATCTGGTAAGGCTGGGGGTGTCACAGGCCCCAGCAAAGGTCTTGGTCTTGCAAGGAATAGGGCTAAAGGGCCGGTGGAACCCTTTGAACTGCCTCTTCTCTCGATGCCCTGCAGTCTTCATTTTCTGGCAACCACAAAATCGGGCGGGTCTGGCCCAAGAGAGGGAGTGGCCCAGCGTGTTGGTTGGGGCTCCGAGCTGGGGCAGGATCATAAGATGGGCATCGTTTCTCCTGCAGAACGGGCACGGCATGGGTGTTGAGATGTGGCGTCCCTGCCCCTGGGACAGTTATTTTCCAGGCCCAGGGGCAGATGGGTCTGTTCACCCTGTACCCAGCCGAGTGTCTTTGCCAGAAGCCCAGAGCCCCCGGGGCTGCCCTCTGAGCGCCCTCCCCGGTTTCTGGACGTTGCACAAAGCTTTGCTGGTTGGTGACATCCTTGGGGGCTTGCCTTTGGGCAGTGGGCCAGCCAGCGGGATGTGGAGGGCGATTTCCAGCTGTCCGGGAGGATCACCCATGGCTTTAATGCACTTCTCTCCTTATATTTCAGTTAGACGCTTCACTCTATCATTCTTCCTGCGTTATTTTTTTTCTACCCATGTCATTGGCTCTGCTGCGACGTGATGGTTGTTGGGGAGAGCTGGGTATCAGACCCCACATGTTATTGAGGGTTGGGAACCCCACCTCTTCCAACAGTGAGGTGACACAACAGGAAGTGGTGAGAGTCAGCGAGAAAACAGGCCCCTCTCCGCACGGCCCACACACCTCTGGAAATCACTGTCTGAGTTGCTTCTGTTCTGATACCACCCCCACCCCCCCACCCCCCCGTCATGTCATGTCTCCTTACCTGTGCTGGGCAATTTGGTTGGATTTATTCCTGTGGGCTCTATGCACTTAGCAGCTGAGAAAGATATTTGTCATTTTGCTATACAACATCAGACACACCGTGTCCTAAACGATTGTGACAACAGAGAGTTCAGCCACAGTCTAAAATTTCAGCATTATTTATGATGCTGAGAGGTCTGGCGTCTACAGCATCTCCTTAATCCGGTCTAAATCTACAGCCCTGTCTCCCGGGCCTGCCTGTGTGTCTCTAATGGCTGTTAATAATAGTCCTCCAGGCACCCTGTTTGCTGATGGAAAATCCATCTGAAGCTTTTGCATCTCATGTGGCAGTTAAAAATTGACGTTTCTTTATTGATGTAACTGGTTCCTGCCAAATACATGGGGACAAATAAAAGTGATTGAACGCAGAGATAAGCAGAGAACCATTTGTTCATGGAATGGCTGGCCAATTGATGTTGGTAGTTAAACAAGCTATCATTTAAAAGAACCTTGAAAGAGGAAAAAGTAGACTGTTTCAAGAAGTTAATGTTCAGAGTGCCAAGAATGGGCGACACAGGCGTTCTGAGGGTCAGAGCCCCCCGAGCTCTGGCTGCCTCCTCGAGCCTTGTTGCCGCTCCTCTCGCGTGCCCTGCTTCTCTCTGCCTCTGAATTTCCCGCTTGCTCTGCCCTCTGCTGCAGACCCCCTCCTCCAGGAAGTCTTCCTGTGAGTCCAGTCACTTTGACTGTGCTCTCCCTCACGTGGCTTCTGCTTTGTCCAACTTCCCACTGTCACAGTTAATCAGGTAATGTCTGTCTCTCCGTGGACCAGGGCCTGGGTCTGCCTGAGTCCATCCGCAGCCCCATTTCTCACAACCTCATCCTGTTGTGGTCACAGTATGTCACGGCTGGCGCATAGTAGGTGTGCGGATGGTATCGCCCAGGGACCTGATGGACAAGCCGGGGAGCTGGGCGTGATGAACCTCTCCCGGCAGCTTCCCATCCCGGGCCCTCCTGGGATGCAGGCGTGAGGCAGGTGGGCTCTCGGGAGTCACCGGTTTTGGCCTGTCACCCTGTGGAGTAATTACTTTAGACCAGCAACAAGTGTGGAAGATGGAGGAGGCAATATCATTGATTTTCCCATAAAGGTGAAATTTATAGTAAGTGAAAGAAGCTTCCTGGCAATTCCTCACCCATCTTCACCGATGGGCCCCTGAGTCCCTACAGGGCTAATGGACAGAGTCTCTCTGGTGACCTCATCTGGGGCAGCCCCCGAGGCCTCCCTGGTGGGCACTAGTCTCATGGCCCATGCCAGGTGCAGGTGCCTCCTCAGCCTGGGGGGGCACTGGAGTTCTGGATTGTGCTGGTCTTGGTCAGGCAGGAGCAGCCTGTCCTCGCCAGTGGGAGATTCTGGAGAAGCCTCACTCTAGCCTCCAGGTGGGGCTCTGGGGGCCCAGTGGGAAGGCTGCCCGTCTGAGCCCTCCTGCCCCTTCCCTCCTCCTCCTCCTCCTCCACCTCTCCTCCCCTCTCCTGCTCCTCTCTCCAGAAGCAACCCTGAAACCAAGCTGGGAGCCGAGAAGTGGGGGGGAGCTCTGGGCCAGTTTGACTTCAGGTTTTCCTCGCCTCCCCCAACTGGAGCCCACCTTTCTTCCTCCTCACTGCTTCCTGGAGGCCAGCCTCTTTCTTCCTCCACACCTGCTCTACCTTCCAGTGACGTTCGTTGAGGGATAGTCAGTGCCAGGCGCTGGGAAGGCAGAGGACCTGCTGAGAGCTCTGGGGGGAGGGGGACACTGACCTGCAGACGGGCCTCGGACAAGCACAAGATCAGGCAGGGGACCCCGTGGAGTGTGGTGTGAGGGGCCTGAGGCAGCCCTCAGCCTGCAGCCCTTGGCGATTCGGACCCCCAGGATGCTGATGTGAGTGAGAGCGGAGGGTCATAGGATCACCACTTATGTGACAACATCTAGTCAAAAGTGTGGTCAAGGCCAGAGAGGCACGCTCTGGAGCCAGGACTCCAGCACCAGGGTGGACCCGGCCTGGGGCTGAACCAGGGGGAGGGTTCTGGGGGCCTTTGTCTCCCAGCCAGACCCAGGTCCCAACTGTTCATTGTTCTGGGCTGTGGCCAGGTGAGGGAGGGGCCTGGCACCCCCCACCTCCTGACCACCTGTCCATTCTGAGGGGCTGGGCAGCCGGAAGTGACGAGGCAGGCCACCTGCTGAGTCACCCATCCCGAGGCCTCCCCTCGGCTTCCAGATTCTGTTTTCTATCACATTAATTGCATTTATTATTCATAAACTTCTAAAACGGGCTTCTGGGGCCTTAATTTTCCAAGCTCCCCAAGGCTGGCACAGCTGAGACTCTGTGTTGGGCTCACCAGGGATCCGCTGTGGCTTGGAGTTGGGATCAGATGCTGGCTGACGCCAGCCCAGGGCCTTTGAATTTGGAAATGAAAACAGAGGACTCCCAGCTTGGTGGCTTTCCAGCAGCCCTGGGAGGCTGGGCTGCTTCTCTCCTCTGCCTGGAAGTTGCAGGGTGGATATGAAACTGTCACCTCAGCTGCCCGCACTTGGCCGCCCCCAGGGCTGGGGGCTGTCTGCCACCTCCTCTGGCCCTCCTTGTCCCTCATCATCAGTTCTGGCCTGTGTTCCGATAGTCCCCGCCCCTCATGCTGCAGTGGGCCTGCACCCTGGGGCTCCTTCCCTGGGGAAGTTGATGTCTCTCTCTCTGCTCCCTCTCTCCGCTTATCCTCAGATGTTTGCCCGTCCGGCGTCTGCACGGCCCCTGACTGCCCTGTCTCAGGCTGCACTCAAAGCAGGAAGGGCTGGACCTCGCAAGCCACTTGCTGAGCTTCCTCCTGCTGCTTCCTGACCCCGTTCCCGAGGCCGAGCGGCCACTCAAAGGGCGTGACCTTTCCCAGCCACTTCTGGATGCCCCCAGCTGGTACCTTTCTCCCCTACTTGAAAGGGTTTGTGTTTTTCACTCCCTCTACCTCATCCCCAATCAAGTTTCCATTTCTGCAGAGGTCTCTGCAGAAGAGGGGGCATAGATGAGGGGGTCTCGTAGATGAGGGGACATCAGAGTCCATCCGCAGCCCCATTTCTCAGGAGCGTGTGACCCCACCCTTGGGGCTGGGGGGAAGGCTAGATGTGGCGTCATCCCACGGGGTAGGTCTGGCTTCAGGAGAAGGCGGGTTCTGCCACCTTTGCCCGAGATGACTGAGAGAAGGCAGGACCTAGGCCTGGTGAGGCGTCCTGAGGCCTCACTCTCGGGTTCAAGCCTCTAGGTCATAAAGCGATGGGCTTGAAAGTTTCTTCTCCGCCAGGGAAAAAGTAACAAACATGAGAAACAGAGACGCTGGAGGACGACTGGCAGCGTCCACCAAAGCTGAGCATCCCGTACCTGGCGACCAATAATTCCACTCAGCATACAGCAGACACGCCGAGAGCCACACGCGAGAACACCGTGTATGTGGGCTGGGGGTTCTGTAAAACCGCGGGGCCCCAAAGCCCGCCCGTGGAGGTGGGCTATGGTTTGTTCACACGATGAGTACCGTTGAGCAGTGAGAACCACAGGTCTCTGCACACGAGACCAAGGTCAGGCGGCTCCCGTGGGGTCAGTGTCGAGAGAAAGGAGAATCGTTCCATTCCATGAAGTTCCCCAACAGGCAAAACTCTGGTGATGGAGGAGCAGATGGAGGCAGAGAGGGGGGCCGGCACCTGCCAGGGGACTAGAAATGTTCTGCGTCTTGATCTAAAGGGTACATTTGTGAAATCTCATCAATCTGGACACCTACGATGTGTGCGTTTTACTGTATATATGTTAGATTTCAATGAATAGGTTTCCCCCCCAACCCCCAAAACAAAACAGACAACTCTACAGAAGCAGAGCTGTTGCAGTGACAGTCTGGGCAGAAAGGCTGCCGCATGTCTCTGTCCTGTGTGGTCCTTGTACCTTGCCAATTTATAGGCATCTCAGGAGCTACAGGCTGACACGGTACGATGACGGTTTGTGTGTTTTCAGAATTATTCCATTGGCCAGTGACAGAAAGAAAATGAAAAGTTAAGTGTAATTTGGGGAAGTACCGTCCGGGCTGTCTGGTAAGGCCAGGACCTGAATATTGAGTCTATTAGAAGCAATTATAAAAGGGACAGCATTTTTTAATGTTTCTCATTTGACAGGAAGGTTTTTAAATATGGGGCATTAGTTAATAAAAAGTCCCCAGAAGCCTGTTGTAATATATTACCTAATTCCTAACAGTTCATAGTCACTGATATAGGTAAAAAGGGAATGTAAAATTAATATATAGTTATTATTAAAATTGCCTTATAAATTAGTTAAGTCCCCTGGAGGTGCCAAGTGGGCATCATTATTCTAAGACCGTCTGCAGGGTCTCTCTGTGCCCTGTGTGTGTGTGGAGACGGAATGCCCAGCAGGGAGGGGAGCGCTCGGCTCCGTGTTTAAGGGTAAAACACCTGCTCATGCTGGCAGAGGCAGGAACTAGCAACCAGACCACAGACATTTCATAAAGAAATCTCTTCCCTAGTTGTCAGAGTCTCTGAGGAAGCTGGCACTTTGTGACCTCGTGATGCTTGTCCTGTGCCTGAGGCGAGGAAGGCCAGGAGAGCTAGCCGGATTCACATGGGGCGGAATTGGTTGGGAGCCGCGTACAAGCGTCGTGTAGCTCCTGGGGCCCTGGGGCCCACCATTTGTCCCAGAACTGGGGTGGGGGAGGATGCGGGTAGAAAGTGTCTTCCCCCAGAACACCCTGCTGCGGGCAGGTGGTCGGGAGGCTCTGATGCCACGTACCCAGCCATAGCTGCAGGCGGTACAGCAGAGCGGGACCAGAGGCTCCCGGGAGACGTGTGTGTATTTGATTCAGGCAACATCAGGGCCACTGTCTCCAGGTTAACGCGTGCAGGGAGCCCCAACCTCCCACCTTTGCCGTGCAGCAATGCATTGCATTGGGGATTTAGAAGCTGTGAATGTAAATCCATTCAAATCTGAGCTGTTGACTGAATCTGAGTGCTCTTTCCAGGGGCATTTGGTGAATGTCATGCTTTCTGTGTCCTAGGTGAGGTTTTCCCTGTGCTTGCTGAATCTGTTTATAGTAGCAGGCTCGCTTCCACGGAGCAGCTCAGTGCCCTGGGCAGAGAGGCGTCCTCCTGCTCCCAGGGGAGATGGAGAGCTGGGGTTTCCCAGTAGCAGCACCAGGGGCAAATTTGCTTCTTAATTTGGCCCTTCAGAGCTGCCTGTACGGCCCCATCCTGTCTCTGGCTCCCTCCACTCAGCGGGAGGCCAAGCCCTGTGAGTTTCCTGAGGTGGGGGGGTGGTCCACGGAGGGCAGTGTGTACGGTGTGGGCAGCCAGAGGAGGCAGGTGAGGCTGTTTTCCAGCCAGTCTCTGACGTCCCCAACTTAGGCTGCAGGAGGGATGCCTCCTCACGCAGACAGAATCCCATTCCAGCGAAGACAGATAAGTGGGCTTTTGAAGCAGGGCTGAGCAGACATTCTTGTGGCTTGGACTCTTCACACTCCATACCAAAGGGCCTTCCTACAGCGTTTGTTTCTGAACTGTGATCCCTCAAGCCGGGCTGAAGGCTTCTCAAGGTTCTCAGTGTGGGTGGCTGGCGGTGTACACTAGCGACCCCTCGTGGCAGCATCGCAGCATTGTCCCGGATCGTGGCGGTGTGGGTTCTGTCCACGTGGGAAAGAGGCCTGGTGGAGCCAGTGGGGCAAGGCTGGCTGCAGGGGAGCTGGTCTTTAACAAGTAGCTTTCATTTCTTCCAAAAAATATTTTCAAAATGAAAACAGCTTTCTCGGATAAAAAGATATTATGTGTGCCAGCAGGAAGTTCAATCAGCACAGAGCATTATAGACAAGATATGAAAAAATATCCTGTGATGCAGAGGTTCACTAATCCCTGTTGCTTTAGCAGTCGTGTTCTGGATCTCTCCGGGGGCACAGACAGACAGACTCGGGTCTGCTGGGATCACACTAGGCGGAGTTGTCCCTCCTCCTCTGTGAAGTGGAAATCTCTTCTGTCAGTGAACCAGGACCCGCTGCACCCGCGGGGCTGCACCGTAATCCGCTTATCGAGCCAGCCCTCCGCCGCCGGGGCGGCCAGGTGGTTTCTGACTTTACAGCGTGAACAACACTGTGCTGATCAGCCTTATCTATCCACCTCTTGGGTGTTTAACTGATAATCTCTTTGGGGTAGATTCCTGCTAATGGAATTTCTGCGGGGGATTTTGATACACAAAACCTAACCGCCTTCTAAAAGTTGTTCTCCCACACAGCTTGCATGGTGTCAGTGTCAATGTCTGGTGAGCACATACTATGGGCGTCCTGGGGATTTTCTCATTTAATCTCGTGAGGTGGGGATGGCATCTTTGCTTTACAGCACACAGAGCCAGGAAGGCTTTAAGGAACTGCCCAAGATCCCATGGTGGACAGATGGGTTTTAGAGGAGCCAGGTGGCCTCTCTCCAGAAACCGAGTTCTCAGCTACCGAACCGGACAAACACACACACACACACATACATATACATATACATCCATAGTGCCTGTGGGCCCACTCGGACAGTAAAGTTAATTAGTACTGTTTTTATTATTAATCACCTTTACCAGTCTGATAAGGGAAAAGTAATATCCCACCTTTATTTGTACTTCTTTGTCTACTGGCAAGGTTAAACTTCTCTTACAGGTGTTTCCTGGGCATTTGCCTTCGTGGCTTGTCTGTCCTTGGCACAATTTGCTCTTGACATGTGTAGGTTGACTCACTGATCTACAAGAACACTTTATAATAGGGCTCTCTTCATGTTACACTTCTGTGGGTCAAAATATTTTTCGCAATTTGATATGCAGGAATTTTAAAATATAATAGTCAAACTGAGCTTTTCTTGTAGTTTATGCCTTTTGCATAGTTACATAGACCGTTTCTAGTACCTCAATACAATTCAATTATTTGCGTGTGTTTTCTTCTACTTTTATGATTTTCTTTGAAAAAATATCTTCTGTATGGTTACAAAATATTTTGATGCTGGTATGTATAGTATAGCATATCCATGTATCCATGTGATTTCATTTTTAAGTTGTTAACTCTTTATCTAAAGTGCATTTAAAGTGGTGAGCGAGCAAGGATCCTGCCAGTTTTGCCCTCTTGAAATGAGTAGTTGATCCCCTGTCTTTGGGATAATGTCTTTGCTCCACTGACTGATAATTTCACCTTTACCATATTCTAAACTCCTACATGTGTTAGTCAGCATAGGATAGCCTTCGCTGCCGTAACAACAAAACCCCAGATCTCAGTGGCTCAGCCTAGGGACAGTTTATTTCTGGCTCATGTTACAGTCTGAGTGGCCCCATGTCTCTCCTCCAAACATGGGGAGAGGCTGCTTCATTGCCCAACGCTGCCCCCTTTGAGAGGGGAGAGAGAAAGCACAGAGAACGTACGTCCACTTAAAAGTCTTGCTGAGAAGCAGCACACGTCCCTTCCCCTTGTACTCCCATTGGCGAGAGTCAGTCCCTGGTCCCAGCCTAACTCCAGGGAGCCTGAAAAATGTGCCCAGAAGGAGGAAGTGGAGTGGTGAGCACACGGCCAGGTCTCCACCTGGGGCTCCGCCTAGACAGGCAGGGCTTAAGGCTGTGTGTGTGTGTGCGCGCACGTGCATTCTGTTTTGGTCATTAGGCGTGTGCAGGCCAACCATCCCTGCCGTCTGTTACCCTTTGCCCAGATGTTTACTGAGGACTGACTGTGCACTCCTCACTGTGCCCAGCCTTGGGTACAGGGTGACTTGGGCCTGCTTCTAGGAGTTCCCTCTGAGACTGGAGGGGGAAAAGGCAGGCACTGTGGCACAGCCATGTGCAAGGCTAACAGCCATGAGAGGGCGTGCACGTGTGTGTGTGTGTGTGTGAGAGAGAGAGAGAGAGAGAGAGAGAGAGGGTGGGGAGGAGGTGGGGAGGAAGGGGCCTCACCTATGAAGAACTTTCAGTGGGGAGAGGAGGGGGAAGCTACTGGGTGGGCCCTGAGGGGACCTGCTTAAGGCTAGCAGGGTAGCCAGGTGGCCTGGGGGGAGCCATGAGGAGGGACCGCAGTGGTCCTGGGGAGAGAGGACCTGACGGGGTGCTGGCAGTGGGTGGTGCTGGAGGTGGAGCGGGGGAAGGAGAGCTCAGGGCACACCACCCGTATGAGGATGCTCCCTGCAGTGGCCAGCGTGGCACGTGGGAAAGCACACCTCTCGGGGTGGCCCCCTCTTCCTCATCCTCCAAGTCCTCACTGTGATTTGTGAGCTTTCTGAATTTTGGCAGGTGATTTGGTTGCCCCTGCAGGTCACTCTGGTGAGATGCTTTTGCAGGGTGTACAGGGAGGGGAGTGGAGAAGTCAAGGGACTTCTCTGCCTGGTGGCCACACAGCGGAAGGGGAAACCCAGGCCCTCGTCGCATAACGGGCGTGTCCGCCTTGGAGTGTGGCCCTCACAGGCCGGGAGCCAGGCGAGCGCTTCCGGACCAGGCAGTTCACTGTAACTAGATTGCCATCTGCCAGGACGAGGACAAAGTGTACCTGCAGGTAAGTACCTTTGCTCTCTGAAATGGGATTTCACACCCCGAAGAATTCCCGCTACTTGTCTGCTGGCTTTGGTTAGCGGCGTTAGTACCACGAAGAAAGATCCTTTAACTTTGCATCAACAGGCAAAGAGTTATTAAAATGTAATTAAAAGCATGAATTCTTCTAATTATCGGCTTTATATCACGTGCATTTTAAAACAAGACATCTGTTAAGGCTTTCTTTTGAATCCAGAAACCAAAAGAGGGTAGCGTTTTAATTAAAAATGGATTATTTCAAAAACAGTGTAATCACCCTGTCATCAGAGGACTTAGACCTTATTAATTAGCTGTTGATAAGTAGGTTTAAGTTACCAAAATATTTAATTCATGGGGGTTAGAGGTGTACTTTTAGGAGCCTGCCCTGCAGCTCTGGGGTGTCAGCTGGAGAAAGCACGGGAGTGAATTCTTCAATCACGTCTCCCGTCCCCTTGGACCCAGAGGGGACATCCTGCAGCAGGTCGCGGACAGTGGGGAGCACCGTGGCGATGGAAGGTGGCATCACTCTCTGACCGTGTCCTCGCTGTGCTGAACCTCGGCTGAGGCCCCACCGATAAGTTCCCGCGGGAGCACCGACGACGCGGCCCCCGCCGTGCCGGAGACGCCACCGGCCAGGCCAAGCCCCCCTCTACGCCCCCCGACCCCGTGCTTGCAGAGTGTGGGCCCCGGCAGCGCCTCCTCTTTTCGGGGCCGATCTTTCTCCAGGGGCAGCGTGAGCGCAACCCCCATTTATCGTCTTTGGTGGATGACGGCTTTCAAGGTGATAAGTGGAGCTCTCTGTTGTTTCTTCGGCCGACCGTGACTAAAGTAACGTTTGGAGTCGTGAGTGAGGGTGGGAAAAAGCTCATTAGAAGAGGGGTCTTCGGCAGCTCACACCAGACAGCCGATAATGCTGCCAGAAAGCACAGCCACACGCAGGGTGGGAAGGGCCGTTTCCACCGAGGGTCCCCAGGCCTTGTCGGACGGCGTCTGGGCCTCCATCCACTGCCGTGCCGACTTCCGCCTGGGCCCGCTTTGTGCCTCCTGGGGGCTTGGGAGAGCCTTCGCAAAGCAGAGACATCATGTCGCGGGGACCTGGGGTAGCGGCTGCCTGGTGAAGCGCCCGTGGTTCTCGCTTCCTGCAGGTGGCCTGCAAGCCTGGGCTGCGGGGACGCAGCTCCCCGGGTCCCTCCAGCCCAGGGGTGACCCCGGCCTGCTGCTGCACACCTACCGCCCGGATGAGCAGCTCCCTCGATTCGGTGCCCTGTGTGCTCAAAACACGCCCAGAGGGGCTTGTGTGCAGGTGGGCCTGGCTTGGGCAGCACTTGCTGCCCCTCCTCTCCCCGCAGAGCCGTGAGCCGAGGGCAGCTGGGAGGGAGGGTGTGGGCACGAGACCAGAAGAAGAACCAGGATAGGCCGGGGCCCAGCTGTGGCTCAGCCACTCGGGAGATGAGGGCCACGGGAGACTGCCCAGAGCCGGAGCCGGTCCGGGGAGAGGGAACCGGCGCCCGGGACTGCCACGTTAGAAAGGCAGTGATACAACGTGGTGCTTCCCAAAGGAAGTCCTATCTGATATGACACTTCTGTGAAATACTTTAAGATTATAAGGCCGAGAAAGGAATTCGATGTTTGGAAATAAAGTAGCACCGGGCTCCGTAGAAACAAAACACAACACCCCAGAGGGATTCAGAAAGCAAAGCCCAGAGGAATCCAGGAATAGGGGTTGGTCATCCTGTCCTACCTGCCCTGGGTGGAATCCGGGGCCCTTGTCGCCTGCAGGATTGGCATTTAGGAAGCACCTATTTGGTGGAAGATTCCAGGTTTTGTTTCTTCCACTGGGGATGGGAGGGGAACTCATGGAGTGGGCAGAGTTGTGGCAGGTGGTACCCCCAAGGATACCCCAGGGTGGAGTAGGGCAGCTGCCAGGCACCCAAGGTGCTATACAACCGTGGTCCCGAGTGGGCCCCAGACAGACAGTCATCGCCCTGACCAGGCTCTGTCAATGACCCGGCCTTATGAGGAGCTATTAAATAAAGGAAGGTAGAAACATTGCCAGGCGAGACTCCAGCCAGGATTCTGGGCTAAAGGGAAGCTCTCACTCGCCTGCACTTGCTAGGGGAACAGAGCATCGTGGTTGAGAGCTTGGCATCTGCTTGTCCGAGGCCCTCGGCAACTAGGTTTGCTGGAGGTGGCTTTGTTCCCTGAGACCCCGCGACATCCCCGGTGCTAAGGACAGAGGGCCCATTTGGCCTTTGTCCCCGGGGTCCACACTAGCCTGGTGTCCAAGGCTGCTGAGCTGGGGACAGGAGCAGGTGGGGGCACTGGAAAGAGCCTAGGTTCTCTTGGAGTCCTCACACCAGCTGATTTCCAAAGACCGGCAGACCTGGGGGACATCGGGATGGGGAGCTTCTGGACTGTCCTCCCACCCAGAACTAAAAACAGGCTTTTCTTCAGAGAACTTCTGCTAAATCCTTGTATTATTTGCTTAATAGTTTATTTACTTCTTCCTTGAGATATATTTTAAAAGAAAGCTTTGTGTTCCTGTCATGAGTGAAACCCAGTATAATTTGCAGGAAGGTGACTTTAAAACAAATACCTAATGCATCACACATGTTTATCAGTGTACTCCATCCCATAATGTCATCTCATGGACCCGTGTCATGCTTTGGGAAACACTAGCTCAAAGAAAATCCCTTCCCTCCACTCCCCAAGAAGACTTCCTGTGTATGGGCTTCCCTGCCCTGCACCTTCCCGGGGAGGGGAGGAGCGGGTGCTGGCATCCCTTGGAGGGAAAGTAGGCTCTAGATCGTGGTGAACGAGGATTATCTCCCTCCACCCCTTCCTGGTCCTGCAGTTTGATCCTCCCTGGCTGATTCCTAGGGCGACCTGGTGCATTTTTAAAGGGGGAGTTTTTGGTTTGGGGCCCAGAAGGGTGTTGACATCGGCAAGAGCTAGTTAGATTGGGTCAGATGAGAGCAGATGTTGGTCTCTGAGGAAGGCAGAGAACAGTTGGCAAATTGTGCCTGTGTTTACATGGTTCTTCCAGGGCCTTCCAAAGCTGGGGCCTCACACTTGCTGGAGAGTGCCAGCCCCAAAGAGGTCTGGATCTACAGATCTAGAATTTCCCACTTGAGCCATGTGCTGTGGGATCCAGGTTTCATCCTCCTGTGTGTCGTCACCATCCTGGGCACCAGTAATGCCCTGCCTGTGTCTGCAGCTCCTGCCCCAGGCACCCCCGTTCTTCTTCCAGACAAAGAAGGAGCTGGAGAGGGTCAGAACAGGCCAGCCGCTTGCCACGTAGGTGATGGTCAAAACCACTAGCTAGGGGCTTCCCTGGTGGCGCAGTGGTTGGGGGTCTGCCTAACGATGCAGGGGACGCAGGTTCGTGCCCCGGTATGGGAGGGTCCCGCGTGCCGCGGAGCGGCTGGGCCCGTGGGCCATGGCCGCTGGGCCTGCGCGTCCGGAGCCTGTGCTCCGCGGCAGGAGGGGCCGCAGCGGTGAGAGGCCTGTGTACTGCAAAAAAAACAAAAAACAAAAACCACTAGCTAGTATCCTTCATAGATAAATCCCTTAAAGATCAGTAAGAAAAAGATGAACGTTCAGTTTTCTAAAATAGAAGCAGGCCATTCAGAAAGGAAGAAATATGAGGAAATAAACATATAAACATGTCCAAACTTGCCAGTTAATGAGACAACGAAATCCTTTTTGTTTTGCCTACCAGATTCACAGTCCAGTGGCAAACAGGCCCCATGGTACACGTCTCAGGACCCTGAAAATCCTCATGAGCTTTCTGGGGTCCTTTTGGCAGAACATGCCCTGAGACTCAAAACTGCAGATGCACAGGAATTCTCCTTCTAGGAATTTAGCCCGAAGATAGTGAAAAGGCATATGGCCACGGGTGTCCATCCTAACACGGAGGTGGAAGCAACCTAGATATCTAACAGCGTGAAATCGGTTAGGTAAATTATAGGCTGTGGTTCTGCTCACGCAACCATTTACTCATGCCGTCACTCAACAGATGTACTGAAAACCTCCTGTGTGCCAGGCACTATTCCAGGCTCTGGGGATTCTGCGGTGAACAGAATAGACAAAACCCAGCCTAATGGGAGGTGAGAGAGGATGAATGGATGGATGGATGGATGGGGGGATGGATAATAGGTCGTATAATGGTGAAGGAGTATTCTTTACCCAGGGGGCTCAGGACAGGTGTCCTTGAGTAGGAGACATGAAGGAGAAGCCTGAAGGAGAGAGAGCAGGCTGTGGGCCTGTGGGACAGATGTTCCAGGCAGAGAGAACAGGCCTCATCTGGTGGCCCTGAGGTGGGAGCTTGGCTGGTGGTCCCATGAGTAGCAAGGAGGCAGATTGGGAAGTGAGAGGAGATGGGGGATCGAAAGGGAGGCAGTCAGCTCATGTCAAGGCAGGGTTTGAGCAGAGGAGTCTTGGGGGCCTACGTACATTGTTAAAGGAGCACACTCTGTAGGAGATGAGGGCTGAAGCAGGGGAGCCAGCTCCACCACTGTCACCATCGACTAGGCACTGTCACCATCTTTAAGAGAAGATGGTGGCCTGCACCAGGGGCAGGCGGTGGGGAGAAGTGTCAGATTCTGGGCATGGTGGAAACACGTATCTGTTGGCAGGGAACAACGTTCTTGCTTTAGAAGGAAGCTTCCCTGGTGGCACGTTCCTGCCCTCATCCCGGGCAGGGTGGGGCCGTTGGTCCTTGCAGACCCTCTTCAGCTCAGTTGGGCCCCATGCACAGGTATGAAGTGGAAGAGGCCAGTGAATACATAGATCCAGTTACCTGGAAAGATAGGCTTTATCTGCTAAAGCTGAACCTACGCAGAATCCAGCGACGCATAGCATTTCCACTCCTGGCTGCGTGCTCGGTGGGGGATGCGTGTGCACGCGCCCTTGAAGACTGCACAAGGTCCTCGGCAGCGCTATTCATGATGGCTACAATCCGGAAACAGCAGGCACGCTCACCAACCGAAGACTGGGACACACTCACCCGGCGGAGCACTGCCAGCGCCGAGAAGGAACAAATGACAGTGACCCACCATGGGGGGTGGTTCACCAGCGTGATGTGGAGCCGTGGAAGAAGCCAGACTCAAAAGAGGTCTTGGTTTTTTATTCCATTTACATCAAGTTCAAAAACAGGCAAATCTAACCTGTGGTCTTGGAAGTCAGGCTCCCCGTGGGCAGGAGGACTGACAGGGAGGGGCCTCTGGGCACAGAGGTGCTCACTTTGTGACAGGCCATTGTGCTGAGGCTTTATGATTCTGGTCCTTTTCTGTATGTATGTCAGACTTCAGTCAAGAGGTGACTTTTTTTAAGTTTAGTTAATTATTATTTTAAAAATCTGTGTTTATGCACTAAAAAAATTGTCTGGAAGGATGTTCAACAATAGGGATTGTTTCCAGGAGATAAGATTATGGATGATTTTAATTTTTTTTCCTTCGTGTAGAAAATTTCTAAAATCTCTCTCACACACACACACACACACACACACACACACACACACATTTCCAGGAGATAAGATTATGGATTTTTTTAATTTTTTTTCCTTTGTGTAGAAAATTTCTAAAATCTCTCTCACACACACACACACACATTTCCAGGAGATAAGATTATGGATGATTTTAATTTTTTTTCCTTTGTGTAGAAAATTTCCAAAATCTCTCTCACACACACACACACATTTCCAGGAGATAAGATTATGGATGATTTTAATTTTTTTTCCTTTGTGTAGAAAATTTCTAAAATCTCAGACACACACACACACACACACATTTCCAGGAGATAAGATTATGGATAATTTTAATTGTTTTTCCTTTGTGTAGAAAATTTCTAAAATCTCTCTCACACACACACCCACACACACACACACACACATTTCCAGGAGATAAGATTATGGATGATTTTAATTTTTTTCCTTTGTGTAGAAAATTTCTAAAATCTCTCACACACACACACACACACACACACACACACACATTTCCAGGAGATAAGATTATGGGTAATTTTAATTTTTTTTCCTTTGTGTAGAAAATTTCTAAAATCTCTCACACACACACACACACACACACACACACACATTTCCAGGAGATAAGATTATGGGTAATTTTAATTTTTTTTCCTTTGTGTAGAAAATTCACACACACACACACACACACACACACCCCTGAAGTTTATTAGCAGTCTGATGCGGCCAGGGCTTTGCCAGCTGAAAGGATGTAGTGCTTTATCCCGGAATTGATACCGAGGAACTCAGGAACTCCACCTAATCGAGCACGTCCAGAATAAAGGGGAATATTTGTTAATTGAATGTCATGTTATGTCCTCGGTTATGCCTCATACAAGATAGGCAATTCAGAATTCCCAAGTATCCAATTAAAATGCTAATTATCTCATACCTTGATAAGGCCGCTCTCGCGGAGAGAGAGAGAGTGGCTTCTCCCTGGCACTGCCTCTCCTCATGCCCTGACCACCGCCGTCTTTATGCTGCCCTTGCCTCTGGCAGGCGAGCTTTCCCCTTCCAGGATCTCTGCACTCCAGCGGCCTCTCCTGGAGCACCAGCTCCTGCTTTCCACAGGCTGGCCTGGTGCACCGTCCCTGGGATCGGTGGGCCATTTGTCCTGGCAGACCCGTTCCCGCTCAGTCTGGGCCCCATGCACAGACTAGAGTCCAGGGCCCTGGAAGGCATAGCACAGCATCATCCACCACTGGTGTTTGGGGAACAGAGAGCCTTGCCCCTCCAAGTGCCCCCACCGCTGATAGATGTGAGGTTTAGAGGCATTGAGGTCAGAAACCCTACATGGACCCCAGGCTCAAAGGGACTCTTTTGAGGGCTTTCCTGACCACAGCACATCACCACACTGACCTGCAGTTTCCTCATCAGCAAAGTAAGAAACCCTCTCCTCCCCTGAAGGATTGTCCTAAACGCCCAATGCTGCAGGTAGCTGTTGGGTCTTTCTCGCTGGCAAGGCCTGTGGGAGGTCTGGGGTGAGAAGGCGGCAGCATCCCCCATCCGGCCAGGGTTGCAGGTGGTTCTTTGTCCCTGGTGGTGCTGCATCGGTGCAGGCTGGGCCACGAAAGCTGTTCTGTGAGCACTGGTTTTATTAATAATGCATTTCTGGGTTTATCCAAGGCTTTAAATCCGTCCCTTCCTGATGTCAGTCCGTGTGAATGCTACTTGCTCTTTTAAAACATGCTCGGAGCCTCTCCGTGGTGGCTCCCTGGAGTGCTCTGTGTCTTTCTTCACCAGGGGGCCCGGGGAAGGAGGGGGACAGGGCAGCCCCCCGGTTCACCACCAAATCCCGGTACCTGTCGGCAGCCCTTCTGCCATAGTCTTGGGCAGCTAATGCATTTTGTGCGGGGCTGTGGCTATCTCCTCATCAGATGATACACCTCAGAGGGCAGGAGCTGTGCCGTGCGGCCAGGAAGGCTCCATGGGCTGGATTTGCGGGCACCTGGGGAGGCCCAGCAGTATTGTCCCTGGAGATCTGGGCCTTGGAATCTGCTGTCCCTGCCCTGTTAACCCCTCTCCAGGCACTGACGGATGGGCCTGCCACACTGTCGCTATAGGAACCCCACCGATGTCGTTATTCACAGCACAGACTCTCCCAGGTTACTTAAAGGTTCTCATTTATGCCTGGATACAAAGCGTTTTCTACCTGTGTCTTGCTTGGGAAAAACTTATAGGCAAGAGTGTTAGAGGGATGGCCATGTCGGGGAGCTTCAGGGACCCCACCACAAGGCGGGTGGCAGGGCCTTGGGCAGACCCTGCCCTTCCCTGCTGCTCGGGGAGGCTGTGGGCCATGTGCCTGGTCGGAGTGCCCCCCACGCATCCTCCGTCCAGGGGAGCAGGAGGAAGGTGGGGTGGTTAGGCCCACCTGACCCTCACGCTGCACCTGAGAGTCCGATTGTCTGAAAGGGCAGGCGGGGCTGGTCTCTGGGGCTACCCCCACTGCTGCCTTTGTTGCTGTCTGCTGCCCTCTTATGGACAGACCAGTCATTTCTAGCAGTTCTGTTGTGACTCTTTGTAAAATCTGCCTGCTGTGTTTTCATACTGTACTTGTAGGTGTTAATTATCTAATATGTGTTTATAGTCTATATCTGATGGTTCTTTTATCGGAAGTCCTGGGAGGGTCTAGCCTGCTGCTTGCTGTGTCTGACAGCTCCTGTGGACTGTTTTCAGCCTGTGAGTTCATCTTCAGTGTGTGGGGTGTGTGTATATATATGTGTATATGTACCTGCATGTGTGTGTAGACGTATGCGCATGTGTGTCCATACGTGTGTGTGCACATGCAGAGATTGTGGCAGATCGTGGCTCTCCTGCCTGGGTTGGGAGTGTGGCCGCTCAGTTAGGCTTTGTCAATTTGGCTCCAGGTATCACCAGTCAGGGACCAAGTCTTTCGTTAGTTTCCTGGCTTCGGGGTTTCCAAACCATGCAGGTCGTTCACACTTGAGCCTGAACCCCGTGGAGGACAGACCTGTGCTGCGAATTCTGAGGGAAGGTTCATTATTTTTTTCCCAGAGTCCGGGAAGCTTCTTGATTACCTCCCGTGGTGCTGGTGAATTTTCTCCAAGGCTGTGCATCCCTGCCCAGCCCCCAGCTTTATGCTGGGGAGGGCTCTCAGTTCTGGCCCCCTACCTCTGGTTTGTCCGGGGCCTTCTCACTGTCCCCACATGGCAACGAATGCCAAGGCCTCCGGGTTAGCAAGACCGGCAGCTTCCTCTTCTCTTCTGGCCTCACTTTCCTTTTGTCCTGTGGATGTGGCTCTGCTTATGATTTTTAATCAGCACCTCTGAGTGCTGGGGGTGGGAAGGCTTTTGGCTGCATACTCTACCTTCATCTCACCGTGGCTCCCAAGGGGCTGATTGGTAGCTCACAGCCGAATTCGGCCATAGACGTGTGTCGTCAGTAGTCAGCCCCTCAGGTTATGTGTCAGCTGGACCCTCACCTGATTCACAGTTTGCCATATTCTCCGTAAAGGTCTAGTGGGTCTTTATGAAGTGTCCTCCCGTTGCCGCCTGGTCTGTGAGCCATCCAGTGGGAATGGGGTGCCTCTGCTGCTGCGGTCTGTCCTCCAGGCCTGTTCTTGCCGAGCTCTGACCGGGCTGTGCGGGAGCCTCACGTAGAGCCTGTGGCCCCAGTTTGGAGCATCCTTACTCCCCATGCCTTGAGAATCAGAAATATGTCGGACTCAGGGTCCTGGGCCACTGCACTTGCCCCAGAACTTGGGCGCCGTTGTGTGTCCACGGCCCCAGGCTGAGGTCCTGGGGAGAGGGGCCCTTGAGGTGTGTGAGCAAAAAAACGCAGCCCGTCGAGTCCACGTGTTATGCCACTAGGGCGTCAGTTTGTTCTTGTATCATGTCAGACAGGTTCATTTGAAACAAAATCAGATGCTGAAGTCCAGCTTGAAGGACTTAAACCCTTTTAAGGGAGAGTGAATTTCCAGCATGTGGCGTTTCCCTCCTCTTTCCAGCTCTTCCTTGTGGGTGTGGGATCACGTGGCTGACAGAGGTAATCCGGGCTGCAGTTTGCAGATGAAAACTGGGTCGGCCGTTCCTTAGCCTGGTGCTTCTGAGAGTCATGCCTTTCAAAGGCTTTTTACTCAGAAGCCAAGACATGCGATGAAGGCTGTTTCTACTGAGTAGATTACAGGCTAGGGAAACACCTGCTTCGGAGCCTGGCTGCAGGTGGGGGAACCGATGCCACCCCATTTCCCCAGGCTGAGCCTTCTGATTTGTTCATTCACCACCCCTCTGCCTGTCCCCTGCTGTCCCCATCACCTGGAGAGTGGCTGCTGCCCCCAGAGCCCTGCTTCTGTCTGGGCAGGGCATCGTCCCCCAAGGCCCAGGGAGCCCTGTCGGCATCCCCCACTCACCGTGGGCTGCTGTGTGGAGGCTCAGTGTCTGAGGCCCCGTTGTCTGGGTGCGTGGTGTGCAGCCGCCTCAGGGCCCTGACTTGGCCTGGCCGTCCTGTGGCCTCGGAGGGACTGAGGCTGAAGTCGGGGGCAGCCGCCTGAGCGCTCCCGCCATGAATACGGGGGCAGCTGATACCGTACGTGGCTTTCTTCACCTCCCTGGGCAGTTCCCGAAATCCTCTGTGTTGAGGAAATATTTCACTTGCCGATACCCAATTATTCTGTGGCATTTATAAAGCAAGTCTGAAAGCTGATTGAATATAGCGGAACTGTTCCTGCATAACAACTCCTTAATACCGAATCATAACAATTATCCATAATTTGTGTTTATAGTGCCTGGAAGATTAGACTCCTCCCTACAGAGGTGCTCTAGAACAGGCCTAGAGCATGCAGGGCAGGACTGACACTTCGTGTGACCACGGGCAGCCTGGGTGTTCTGAGCACAGCCCTGTGGTCGGCCTTCCCTGCCCTGCTGGTCAGTGGGTAGGGTGGGGTCCACCTGGACCTGCTTCTCAACCAAGGCCACCCAGAAGGCTGGACCCGAGCTCTTGCCCAGGCCTCAGGGAGGGGGTGAGGGCAGCCCCCCACCGTTGCCCCCCTCCCCGGCTGGGTTCTGCAGAGGCCGGGGCCTTGGAGCGCCGAGTCCCACACCCAGATGATCTCCCACCCGCCAGGTCCTGCAGTGTATGGTGGGGGGAGGGGCAGGGTCCTGGCATCTCCGGAGCTGTTGGCAGTGTGGTCTCCCGAGGGTTCAGCACTGCTCGTATGGTGTTGATGTGGCAGTGGCTCATCCTCTGACCTCCGTCACACCCCTGGGCTTGCCAGGCTCTGCTGACCTCTGAGCTCTGGGAGGCCTCCCCTGGCTCTGTCTCTGTCTGGGCTCAGCTTAAGGGTGGGCTACCGGTGACCTGCTCTGAGGTCTCGTCTTTCACTCTAGACCTTCTCCTGGCCTTCCCTGCTCCAGGTGGGAGCTCGTCCAGGGGGCCAGCCGGTTTGCTACTTGTCACAAGTAGGGAAAAGCTGGGCCTGCCCCCAGACCCTGCCTTTCTCCCCCTCCCTGGAGCCTGCCCTGCCTTGCTCCATCTGCACAGGGACCTGCCCCTCAACCCTGTCCTCCAGGCCAGAGCCCAGTGGCTCCCGCTCTCCTTTCCTTGCGCCCCTCCCTGGGCTCAGGCTCAGGGCCTGGGTGAGTCCAGCACTGGGGCTGGGAGAGCTCTTGTCCCTCCCTGGCTGTGCATCCAGCCCCTCTTCGTGTGGGAGGATGTGGCCACTGGAGAAGGGAGTCACAGGGAGACGCCCCCTCCAGCCCTGCAGAGGCAGGTGGCCCCTGCCCCAGCCCATCTCCCTGCAGGACCAGGGCTGTCTTCCTGATGGACCTGAAAGGCTGGGCAGCGCCGTGGCACTGGAAGTGGCGAGCTCTTCCAGCCTTGTCCCCTCTCCGCGCTGACCTCTGTGCTTCGGTGGCCTGTGGGCTACAGGCTACCAGCCACAGATCCACGCTGGGGAGCTCAGGCCTTCCTGCAGGCGCAGCTGAGCAGGGCCTGGGCTGAAGATCTGCACGGGGGCGGGGAGCGTGCGTGCTCCAGTGACACTACTCTGACGTGTCTTCCTTCCCCCGCAGCCTCTTCGAGCACTACTGCTTCTCCCGGGGTGGCATGCGCCACAGCTCCTACACCTGCATCTGCGGCAGGTAAGCGCGCCTCCTGGGCCGCGTGGGAATGATCACGGGAGGAGGTTAGGGAAAGTGAGGGGACCCCACCGTCCTCCCAGCTTAAACGCACCTGTTGCTCCCATGCCCGAGGCAGTGCCCACCTAAGCCTTAGAAGTCGCTCTCCCCTCCTAAGGCTCCGGGAGCAGAGGTTGCTTCTGCCCGTCCTGGGCAGTGCCGGGTGAGGAGGGGGGGCCGGCCTGCCCACTGCCCACTGCCGTGCCCTCCCTTCCCGTCTCCAGCTGGCTGCTCCTCCGGGGGCTGGCCTTCCTCGCCCCCTCCACACGGGCACGCTCCCAGCATGTGGGCACCGGCCGTGACCTCAGGCTCTGCAGCTTCTGTGTGCAGGCGGTACAGAAGGAGCTGTGTCAGTGCCGGAGGCTGTGGTTTTGCGTGTGTGTGGCCGGGTGGGGAACAGCACAGCACGGGGTGGGTCTAGGGCTCTGTCGTGCAGGGTGTCACTGTGGGCGTGTTTGTGTGTGGCACGTTGTGGCTGGGGGCGGGGGCTCTGTGTACGTCCTGTGCGTCACCCGCACTTGGCCGGGTGTGCTTTGGAGGCACAGGGTAGAAATGACCACGAGTATAGGGGCAGCTCATGGCCGTGAGTTTGCACTGCTGTGTGGCTTTGAGGGGCACGTCCTGGGTGTGGGCGGCCCCCTCGTCCCCCAGGCTCACCCCCTCTAGTCTCCTTATGCTCTCCCCTTGGGTCAGAGGGTCTGGTCTCTGTCCAGCCAGGATGGAGCCGGCAGCTCTGCTGATGTACACGTCCTCGGCACATGAATAATACATGTGAACACCTCGGTCCTTGGAAATGTTCTTCTCTGGTGGATAGAGAGAAAAATCATTATTTCTACTTTTATGATTCCTAACACTCCCAAACAGGGCCATAAATATTACACCCAGTGGGTTTTTTTTTTTCCTCTGGACAGACTTAAAAGTCTTTTTTTTCTTAAAGGCATCACTCATTAGGGAAGTGTTCTCAAGCAGAGGAGCAAGGAGCCACTGGCTCACCGTCTACGGCCCTGGCCTGGCAGCCAGCCCTCCATGGCAGCCCCCTGACACAGCCCGGGCCCTTCCCACTGGGCCTCCCCTCTCCGCTAGTCACTAGGAAATAAGGGCTTCTTTGGAGTCCCTTCCCCGGGCCCGCAGGCCCCCGCTCCCGCATCAGGCCCACATCCCCAGCGCCAAGGCCACCTACCCGAGCAGCCTCAGCCAAGGGAGCGCTGCCGGTGCCACCGCCATGAGCCCAGAGGTTGGCCAAGAGCTGTGTGACTGCAATCTGCCAGGGCCACCTTGCCCCTCACCCCCACCTCAGGCTGTGGACCTGGTCCAGCGGCCCTGGGCCCCTGTTGCTAGGTGGACGGTGCTGCCCTTGGGGCAGGGAGTTGGGGTGCTAGCGCCCGGGGCCTGCTGGGTGAGGATGGGCTGTTGACCTCCCCCTGGTACTCTGCAGTGGCGAGAACTCGGCCGTGCTGCACTACGGACACGCCGGGGCCCCCAACGACAAGACCATCCAGGACGGAGACATGTGGTGAGTGAGGCCAGCCCCCGAGCTGCCCTGGTTCTGCGTGTGGACAGCGGGGCTGCGGTGGGCCTCACCCCCAAAGGTGGCTGACCACGGCCGCTTGGTCCCACCCTGAGAAGGCTGACCGCGGTGAGGTCCCCCCGTTGCTCTGGGTCCAGACTGCTCTGCCAAGGCTTTGGCCTACATGTAGCCTCCTCTCCAGGAGCAAGGAGGCCCTGAGAGAGGGGAGCGGGGGCCCTGTGTTGTGCCGGTGAGGCGCCACCTCAGAGGAGGGCCTGCGCCGTCTCCTAGCAACCGCCAGGCTCACTTCTGTGGCTTGGTGCTGGGAGGGTGGGCATCTCGGTTCGGAGCGGAGAAGACCCCCAGGGAGTCCCCCGCCCCCTGAACCTGCCAGCTCCTGCCTCAAGACTCCTTGGCTTGAGCGGCCGTTGATTCAGGAGGTCAGAGGTGGTGCTTGGCGCTCAAGCTGTTGACGGGGCTTTGCTGGGCACAGTGTGATGTGCTCCCTGCTCCCCATGGAGCCGTGACTGAGCAGACGTGGGCGGGACCCGCGGCCTCCAGCCCTCCGATGGGCTGTGCCCAGCAGGCAGAGTCGCAGACCGTGCTCCCAGACCCCAGTGTGAAGGGCTCATGCTGGGCATACGCGCCCCTCTCTTGGGTAGCCGCTCTGGCCTTGGCAGGGGCCTGTGGGCGCCTCGCTGACCTGGACCGGCCCCGTCCTCCGCTCACGGGCACTCGCACTGCCCGCCTGTTCTCTCCACCACCCGGACGTCGGGCAGGGCCAGTCCAGGCTGCCAAGGGCTCCCGAGAGCCGTCCAGAGGCCACCAGCCCCACGGGGCCGCCTGTCTTGGCCTGCAGACATCTTGCTGCGGTCACCGACCCGCAGATGAGGGCAGGAGGGGTGCGCACGGTCCCACCTGGTCCTTTGGTGCCTCTCCCTCCTGTTGCTGAGGCACCTGAGCCAGGCTCCATCGCGCTGCTTCCCGCCAGTGCCGCGCCCCCTCTCGGGTCGTACGCGTGCCCTGTTAGGCTCCATCCCCGAGCTGGCATTCCGGTCCTGCCCGCAGCTCTGGCCAGGAACCAGCTTCGCGCAGGGAGTGGGGAAGGCTGCACGACTGGGTTCCCTGGCCCACGGCCACCGGGGGACGTGAGCCAAGAGGTGCCCGGTTCTGTGCTGTCACTGCCCAGTGTTTTCAGAAACCCGCCCAAGCCCAGGGTGCCCCGGCTGCAGGGTGCACCAGGCACCCACTGGCTGCGGTGTCCACTCACCCAGGGTCAGGAGCTGGATGGATGTTCTGGCCCAGGCCCCTGCTGGCAGGAGCCCAGCTCAGCCTTCCGGGAGGAAACAAAGCCTCTTAATTCCCACTCTGAGCCTCAGTTTACTTGCTATCGGTGGAGACAGCACACAGCACGTGGCACCGCACTGGGCGGCAGCAGGGACACGTTGGGACCACAGTGCTGGGTGGACACACGCACGCGCTCTCTCAGGGGCCTGGGCCAGCAGGACAGGGACGGGAGGACGCGGAGGGGGACGCCCAATGTGGACACAGAGGCCACTGCTGCTCCCTGCAACCCCCCCATCCCCAGAGTGTCTAACACCCTTCCTGGCATAGGGGCCAAGGGCGTGCAGGAACTTTGACAGGGTTCTCCCCTATGCCTGGCGCCAGGGACAGCTCTTTATGTAGAGTTACTCACCTTGATCCCATGAAGTGGGTGTCTCCCCCTCCCCTCACCCCCCCCCCCCCCACAACGTGTAGGCAAGGTCACTGAGACACAGGAGCGTCCAGGTGCAGAGCCAGAGGATTTGGGGATGGGGTCGGCTGCCTCCGGCTTGACTCAGCTGGAGACTAAGGAAAGTGGGGGGGAGCCTGCCCTTTGGTGGCCCCAAAGGAAGGTCGCCTGGTGTCTTCAGGGACTCATGCTTCCTAGAACCTTTCCTAACGCTTTTGACTCTGTGGCCCCTTCTGGCTGGGCCAGGACGTGGGAACCCAGTCCCCAGGCAGAGGCAGACCCCAGCCGCACCAGCAGGCCCCAGCTGTCCCTGTCGGGGGGTTCTGCAGCCAGGGCCACGTGGCTCTGAGTCTTTCTTCTCTGTGAGTTTGGCACGGCCCAGAGGAAAGGACTGCTTCTCCTCTCTTCTCTTTATGTGTCCTAATACAGTCCTCCCCCCATGAGAGGCTGGCTCCGGGGGCCCTTGGTGCGGTGGGGCCTGGCTGACCAGGGGTGCCATGCAGCAGGCCTCCTCCACACGTCCAGACGCTGTGGCCTCGACCCCCCTGGGCAGCGTGTGGCACCTGTGTCTCTTGGTTGCAGCTTTAGAGACAGGAGTGATCCAGGGAATCCCAGGGATGTAATGCCAAGCCCAAACTGGTGATTTTATTTTTCTAGTGCTAACTTTGAAATGTAGCCAGTAGAATAATTATGAGTTTATAATAGTCAATTTATTATGCAGCATTTAGAACAACATGTTTTGTTGATTACTGCTACTGCCAGGTTGCTGGCGGCATTTATAATCCATTGTTTTATTGAAATGGATCTGCTAAGCGCCTACTGTGTTTGGTAAATAATAAAGCACTCTGTTATCCCAACATAAAATTCACAGCACTTCATCATAAGGTACAAAACCAAAATATAAGCATAGTGCAGAATTTTTCCTGAAGCTGAGCATCTCCCAGAGCCGTGACTATTTTCCAGGTGGCCATCGGGTGGTACGCTCTGGGTCTCAGTTCCTTGATGTCGGGTGAAAATGCCCCAGAGATAGTTTAACATTTAGGAGTGGGGCTGTTTGGGGGCCGGAGCTGGTCCAGGACAGTCAGACTCTGCTGGAGAAAGTGAGGTGTGGGTGCCGAGGGGCAGCCAGCCCTTCCCATCCCTCTCCCTCTGGTCCCAGACATGTGATGATGAGCACAGAAGGTCCCGAGTTCAAGTCCCTGCCCTCCCCCTCCCTAGCTGAATGGCCACCCCTCTGAGCCTCAGTTTCTCCATCCGCCGTTGGGGGAGAGACAGCACCCAGCTCTGAGGACTGGGATAATGAGGGCAAAACGTTGAGTGTGGAGCCCGGCACAGGGGGCTCCTGGCGGGAGAGAGCTTCAGCACAGCGACATCCCCAGAGCCAGCAGCACACCTGTGCCCCTGAGGCCCGCCTGCCAGCAGCTGGTTCCGGGACGGAGACTGGAGGCGAGAGCCACCAGCAGAGCGTGTGCCGGGCCCAGTGTATTCAGACAGCTCTCCGGTCACGTGGTTGCCTGCTCTGTGTTTTCGGCCCCCAAACTGTCCTCGAGGCACGTGCCAGGTGGAGCATGTAGCCAGCCAGGGCCACCGTCTACTCCTCTGTCCTGCTAAAACCAGGCGCCCCCCCGGGAGCTGGGCCGGGAAATCGGGGCCCCGCAAGTTAGACGCGCTGGTTCTCACTCCACGTCAGACGCGTCACCCGAGAGCTGAGAAGAGGATTTTGGGGACCACTCCTCGCACCACGCCAGCCCCCGCCATTTACCTCGGCTGGATGCTGCCCCGCTTGCTCCGCGTGGATCCCGGGCTGGGGAACTGGACTTTGACGTGGCCTCAGGTCCCCACGTTCCTCCCTCTTGGCTGTTTCAGAGGCACAAGGCCTCTTGTGGGGCCTCTCGGGGCTTTGCTGTTGCCTCTGAGAGCCCTTTCCTGCTGTGGCCCTCGGGGTTCACCAGGAACCCCGTCACCAAGTTGCTGCCCTAGAGAAGCAGTTAGCTGCTGTTTTCATTTTAAGGCAAAAGCAGGCAGACCTTCTAAAACAGGGTAACAGAAGTGTAGCGCACTTCTAATTAATGCTCTGGCCGAGCTCCCACGGGACGGTGTCTAACGTCATCGAAGGGCCTTCCTGCGTGGGAGCCCCAGGAGGACCCCTCACCGCCAAATCAGTCCTGACCCGGTGGCTCTGAGCGCAGGAGTGGCTGGGGTGACGGTCCTCTGAGTCCTCACGCACTGCCCTCTCCTGCCAGAACCAGCCTGGGCTTTGGAAACCAGAGTCTCCAAAGGTGGGTAGAAGCGCCAAGGGCTGGTGCCCTGCCCGTGGGCCACCGGGGAGCGCCACTGTCCATGTTTAAGTCCCCAAGGAAGCGTACCCAGAGTTGGACCCACTCTCGCGCTAGACTCCCCCGCCTCCTCTGGGCCCAGCAGGCACACCCCAGGGGGCACAAGTAGGGAGGGTCCAGGGTCTGCGTCCAGTGGGGTCTGACTTGGAAAACGGCTGGCACACCGCTCCTCACCTGCCACCTCCTCCCTCTCCCACCCTGTGATCAGGTGGCGGAGGAGTGGTTCCTGGGGTAGCGTGCCCTGTGGCCCCTGTCAGAACCTTCTAGCTGCCCCAGTCGAGGGATGCCCCGGCCTGGGTTGCCCAGCGGCAGACAGCAGGTGGCTGGTGGGTGGCGAGCCAGACCTACCAACACTGGCCAGAAGAGGGCAGCGTTGCCTCAGGACGTGCTTGCCGGGCTCACCTCTGCTGGCTGTGGTCTCTGTGTCCTGTGGCGTGGGAGGGGGATGGCCAGCTCGGTTAGTGGGGGAGACAGAGGCCTGTGCCGGCCCGTCCCTCAGCAGCCAGCCTGTGTCACTTCCTCTCCTTCCCTGTAGTGGGACGAGGGCCCCTTCTGCCTCCTCGCCCTGGTAACGGTCAGCCTGAAGCCCTGGCTTTGCCCTGCTGCCTGGCGGAGGGCTGACACAGCACTCCTGGACCGAAGCCCAGAGAAATAAGGGCTACTGATTTCCTCCCAGGGAGGCCCCGGAAGACACTCGGAGTGTCGCGGGCGTGTGGGTGGGGCGCGCTGCTGCTCACCGAGTTGGGGTGGGGGGTCAGACACTGCCTGCGGGGCTGCCCGGGCTGCCCCGTCCTTTCCTGCCACAGAGGAGGAGCCAGGCCCACGAGGGGGCACGGCTGGGGCAGCTCTCTCCCCTCCTGGCCACCCTCCTCCCGACACTGGCACCACTACCGGCCGGCTCCTCCCTGCCCTCCTCTCGAGTTAGTTCCCCGTTCGTCCCACGGGTTTGATGTGGACTAGACGTTCATTTAAGCTGCTTGGGAAGCGTGCGCCCCCGCCTCACCCCCTCCGTCGCACGGCGCCCGGGACAACAGCCTGCGTCTCCGTCATCGACATCCCACCCCCACCCCTGCGGGCTGCGGGGTGCCCGCCGCTCGCCCAAGGGTCACTCAAGGGTCCCGGCAGCCCCCTTGGCATCTCAGGCAGGGATGGGACGCTCTTGCCCACTCCTGGGGGCCGCTTGGTCTGATGTCTTTCTGGCATCTGCGTGCTGCCGCCCACGGAGGGGCGGGTCGTGCCGGGGGCTCCTCCCCAGCTGGCAGAGAGGCCACATTGAGGTGTCCCCAAGCTCCCGTTGTCCTGGTGCCTGAGGTGCCTGAGGCCCCTGAGGCCTTGGTCAGCTTTAGGGAATGAGTGTCACCTCCAGGCCCAGCTTCCTGATGCCGGGCCCAGCGCAGACACCCCCCCGCCCCGCCTGCACCCATCTGGCTGTCTCCTCAGAGGACAACGCGGCTGTCACCAGCCGGCCCCCTCCCGAGGGTAGGATGGTCTTAAGGACATGCCCCAGTCCTGGGGGCAAGAGAACACTCTCAGGAGGGCACAGGCCCTGGTCAACCATCTGTCCAGACCAGTGGCCGTGGCCTTCAACCTGCCGTCCAGGTTGAAGCAGCCTTTACGTTATAACCCAGGACCAGGGGAGCAGACGTGCCTAGATGGTAGCCAGGCACCCTCACCGAGGGGTTTCTGTCCGTTCTGTGTCGTCTGTTTATGCTCCTTCCCTGTATCCCACGCAGTTGACGTCACGACTCACAGTGTGAAAGCACCAGTCCAGACAGCCCGGGTGCTCGCAGATAACCATGGGACACCACTTACCGGAAAGTGGAACGAAGCATGTGCTGTGCGCGTGACACCGACTCACTGCCTCCCCCGCGGAGGCCACTGCCCTGGCGCCCAGCCCTCGCCCCGCTGTGCTGTGGCAGCAGCCAGCCCCGGGTGGGCACCCGCCGTGTGCCACCCGTAGGTCGGGCCGGTACCGAGTACTGTCCTTCCTGGGGACGCAGCCCGCCCTGGTGCTCTGCTTCTCCCCACGTCACCTGTAGAAAGGTAACAACAGGTCCATCCAGACACAGGAGGCCCACAGCACGTGCCTGCTCTTGTCACCGTGTGTGCTGGGGATTGCTGGCTCGGGGGGTCCTGGAGCTGGTCGCCTAGGTGACTTCCCTGTCTGCCCGGGCCCCACAGGGACAGCTGTCCCGTGACCGGGTTGGGGAACAGGGTTGCCCAGAAGGCAGTCTCTCTGGGGAGAGAGCAGCTTGGTGAGTCAGCCTGTGGTACGGAGGGAGCCTCCAGGGCTCCGAGTGGTGGCCTTTGCCCCGCTGGTCACACCTGGGGCTCGGCATTGCACCAAAGGTCTGGCTGGGAGCCAGTGGGTGGCCCGTGGGTCTCGTCTGGCCTGCGGCAGATGAACGGGAAAGTGACCGGTACGCCTCCCCCTCTGTCTCACACTGAGGTCTGGAGGGAAGCAGGAGTTTCCCGCAGCTCAGAAATCCCCCAGCCTGGTCTGGAACGCAGACTGGGGCGGGTGCAAGTTGGGGTCTGAAATGCTGCGACTGTGGTGAATAGGTCATTGAGTTAGTGCACACGCACACGCGTGCGTGCACGGTGCCTTCTCTGGGGCGAGAGGTAGCTGAGAGCGAGGCCACGGCCCTGGAGCTTAAGATGAAGCTGCAGCCTGCGTACACAGCAGCCCTCGTATAAACACTGCAGCATTTCCCCCAAACCCTCCCCAGGCCTCACATCACTGGCCGAACCATCTCGTAGGCCTTCTGCCTGCGGTGGAGCCAGGGGGACTGAGGAGGGCCTGGGTGGGCCAATGGTGGCGGGTAGCCCGGGCCTGAAGCTGCCCAGGAGGAGCCAGCGGAAGACAGAACCTCTCATCTGAGCCAGAAATAGAACCAGATGAACACATGTGAGGCTTGAGACGCCAGCATATTGCTCGGAGATGTGTAATATCTCCCCAGATGGCTTAGATTATCACACGCGTTCACTCGGCCAGAGATGGTAAGGTCCCCGGTGGGTGTCCCCAGGCAGCCGGGGAGGACGGATCCGGCGTTCTCGGTTGAGCCAAAGTATGAGCGAATTCTCCATCATCAGCGTGCATTCAGAGGACGGATGGAGTGGACACAGAGGAGTTGGGGGAGATGATTTATAAAAGGCGATGGCTTTCATCCCTGGATTCCAGAATGGCTTAAAATCTGAATAACTTATACATGTAGGAACTCCGAGGGGGATTTAAAAAAAAAAAAAAAAAAAAAGAGCGAAGAAAGATAGGGAACTGAGAGCACAAAAATAGACGTCAGCCCCGTGCCTGAGCGTCGCTGGGCAGGATGGAGCTGGCCAGCTGGGTGTACACTTCCTTCTCCAGAAAGCGGATGATTTTAAAACAAAAAATACAGCTGAAGTTTTCTAGAACCTGAACAATAAAGCCAGACTGTCTGAGGAACTCCAAGCACCCACCTTCCCACGTTTTTGTTTTTGAGAACTCGGTCAGGAGTCTCGGCTGTCCTGGGGAAGAGTCCTGTTTTCACTGCTCTGGATGACTCCAGCGTTTGGCCTGCTCTTGTGGGCTTCCTGGCTTTTAAATAGTTTAATTTCTGTTTTTCTTTGAGATCTGCACAGTCCAATAGAAATTTCTGCCGTGGGTGCTGCTACAGGTTGCCCTCTGATGTGGTGGCCCCCAGGAATCCATGTCCCCATGCCCCTGGCTCTATCCTGTCTGCTCAGGCCGTTCCTGGACATTCTGAATCAACAAACCACAGACGATTTTCCTTTGTTGCCTCCGAGGAGCCCGAATGAGAATGCTCTGCTCCCCGGGTGAAGCTAGGCCGCGGCCCCATGCGCTTCCACTCCCCAGGCCTGTCTGCATGCTGGCCCTGGCGGACGTGAACATGCCGCAGTGGTGGCGTCCGTGTTTTAAAAGTGGGAAAACTGAGGCCCTGAAGGCTGAGGGCCAGAGCCAGGACAGGAGAGCCCATCCCTGGGCTCTGAACTGCTGACCGCCGACTTGGGACTGTGCCGGACTAGTGTTCAGAGCCTCAGTTTCCCTGGAGTTTAGGGCTAAGATACGCCCCACCCTCCTGGCCAGCTGGGAGGGGGGCGGGAGGGGAGCGGGGATGTGCCCTGGGCAGGAGTAAGGCTGCAGACAGCCGTCAGCCCTAACACCCTGGTGCATCTGGAGCATCCTGGAGAGCAGATGCCTGGGCATGTCTGCTCAGGGCTTCTCGACGTTTGGTCCTCGGTTCCCACACCGGGCCTGGGCGGGTCCCCTCAAGTGAGGCCCAAGTCCCCCTTCCGTTGGCCCGCCCCAGGCAGGGTCCCCCGGAGTCTGTGACTTTGACCCAACCCGAAGTCTCCCCTGCCATGCCAGTGGGGCTCTTCCCCCGCCCCCTGAGAATCACCTGAGTTGTTATCTGATGCTTTTTGCACTATTGACACTGTTTATGGTGTTTTGCAATCGGAGAAAGACAGGAGATTAAAAAGTGCCCGACCGGGGACTTTGGATCCCAGCAGGGCGTCTGCGGATCCCTAGCGGTCGCGTTTTTTCCTTTAGAAGTCTGTTTCCGTGGTGTCCCCGGTGCTGCTGTCAGGCCGCGTGGCCCGACTCCTTGCTCCACTTGTAGGGCCAGTTGCTGGGGGTAGGGGTCCGCAGAGACAGGCACACAGGCAGCTTCTGGAATGTTGGCTGAGCCATCGTGTTTACCATTAGAATTTGGGTTTGGGTGAGAAGCCCTTGTCATGGAAGGCGTGGCTCTGCCCCCCACCCCGGGGCTCAGATCTGCCAGGATTTGTGCAGCTACAGACTGCCCCCCAAGGGGCAGAGCCAGGCACAGAGAGGACAGCCCTCACCGCCTCCACCCCACCTGGCGCTGTGGTCCCCTGGTCCTGAAGACACAGCAGGGGTCCGGGCCTGAGGCTGGACAGATGTCCCTCTGTCGGTTTTGTCGCTGTCAGCATCCTGACTTGGCCCTGACCCTGTGTTGGGGTCAGGGGGCTGGTGGGTCCCTGCTCTGTGCCTGCAGTCGAGCAGCCTGCTGGGGTGGGACAGGATGTGGAGGCCACGCAGTCTGGGCACCCCACGCCTCTCAGCGTGGGTGACCCAGTGGGAGCCAGGCTTGGACCCCAGCAGCCCCTCACTTATTTTGTCTTATCTCACCGTGGAGGATGCGTGGGGCAGGATTCTTACCTGCCCTTGACCAGTAAAGGGTGTGAGCGCGTGGTCAGGCAGCAAGGGTGTGGGGGCGAGGCTCGCTCCTCTCCCTCCCAGCCCTGCGGCACCGGGGCCCTGTCACGGGGTGTCCAGAGGGCAGGCTCAGCTGGCCCGTCCTCCTGACTCAGCAGCCTGCCTGCCTGTCCCAGCACCGTCCTGCCTCTGCTGGTTCGTGCTCCCAGCTCCGGCTTCTTCTTTCCTCCCCCTCTCTCTGCTCCCACCTTCTGTGCTTCCTGGTCTCTGCTCTGTCACCTGGAGATGCTGGGGGCCAGATGGCCCCCGAGTCGGGGACTTGGTCAGCCGGGCCCTGGCAGAGCACACTGTCCCACCCCAGTGGGGAGAGGGCCACGCTTCTCTGGCCAAGGGGACCCCAGAGCTGGAGCAGAGCTGTCGGCTGGGTTTTCACTGGGACACTGGGGGCTGCAAGAAGCAGGCACTGTGGCTCAGCCCACGTCTTCTGTCAGGCGGGTGCATCTGTCCCAAGGACCCGTCCAGCTCCCATGAGCGTTGCCTCATGGGCTGCAGCTGTGCCCCATGCCGGGTGCCGGGTGGCCCCGGGAGGGTCTGTCAGAATGCCCTTGTGGAGGCCAGGTGGCAGGCGGGGGCCTGGGGACATCTCCGCCCCTCCCCCTCCCCACAGCTGGGCATCCAGAGGCCTGGCCAGCGGAGGCTGTGGAGGGGAGGTGTGTGGGCAGCCCCACGGCCCCCAGCCTTCCTGCTCTGGAGTCGGAGGTCTCCTGGGACGCCCCGTGGTTCCTTGGCCGCTCGTGTAACCGTGAGGAGACAGCAGGGTCGGAGGGCCCCAAGCTGCTGCCTGCACCGGCCACGTTGCAAGAAGGCTCGGGCTCAGCGGCCTTGAGCGCCGGGCGGGAGGGAAGCGTGGTTGGAGGGGACGGGTGCCCCTGAGTGTCCCCCTGGCCTCATGCCCCACTCTCCCTGCAGCGTGTTCGACATGGGCGGTGAGTATTACTGCTTCGCTTCGGACATCACGTGCTCCTTTCCCGCCAACGGCAAGTTCACCCTGGACCAGAAGGCCATCTATGAGGCGGTGCTGCGGAGCTGCCGGGCCGTCATGAACACCATGAAGCCAGGTGAGGGCAGGGGCGGGGCCTGCGGGGAGGACCACCTGGCATGGCGATGCAGATGGCCAGGTGGCAGGGCACCTTGGAGAAGCAGGTCCCGCACTCTGCGACCTGAATCTGTCGCCCCCTCTCATGCTCAGCCAGCAAGGCTCCAGATGCTGGCGGGTCCCCAGCGTCCTTCCTGGGAAAGGGGTCTGACCACCAAGCAGGGACAGCTGGGGATCGGGGAGCTCAGCCCAAGGTCACCCCACATCCCATCCGACCTCCACCTTCACGTCTTCCTTTTCACACTGGCCACTGGGATGTCAGCATGTCCTCTGCCCTGTCCCAAAGCAGAGTCTGTTCCAGAGAGGGCTTGGCAGCTTGGACACTGGCCTCTGGTTGCACGTGGAGCACCCTCGTTCGCGGCTGCCGGCTGCGGCTGGGTTGGCGGGAGCTGAATGTCTCTCCGGTATTTGGGGAATGGTGAGAGGAGGTTGCGGGGCCATCTGAGCACCTGGCGTGACAGGCCTTGAGGGTTGGGCTCTGAGTGCATGCTGAAATCGGGGACTGTGGCGGTCAGATTTGTATCCCTCCATGGAGCTTTTTTTTTTTTTTTACAAAGAGAAAAAGAAGAAAAGATCCTGAGCCCCCAGACTGTAAGGCCCCAGTGTGTGGCCCCTTTCGGGCCCAGAATCTGATGGCTCGGTTCTTGGCCTCCACGGCCCCGTGGCCAGTTGTTGCGGGCCAGGTGCTGATCGTGAGGGGTCCTCTGCAGCTGCCCCCTTCACGGGAGGCAAATTGTCAGCAGGGCTTTGTGGATGCCCCCATCCAGCACTGGGGCCCACCAGAGGCCAGGGAGCCCTGGAGGGGTGATGGGCCTGCACCCGGTGTCCAGAGGGAACAGAGCTTGGTGACCAGATGAGTCCAAGGATGAGGAACTCAGATACACCCCAGAAAGGAGACAAGGAAGGAAACCTCAAAGCTAAGCTCCTGCCGGGTGACCGTGTCGACGAGACTTGCCTGGTTTAGCGGCTGGGGAAGAAAACAGCATCTTGTGCTATAACTGTGTTTAAAAAGCAGCAGCTCCCTCTAGGTGGGAATTAATATGGACACCTCCAGGACAGACCGTTGCATGAAGACACAGAAGTGCAGGAGGGGGTGGCCAGGGGACTCCCTTTTGTGAAAAACAGGACGGCGAGAACGTGGATCCACATGTGCTTGGAAATCCACAGAAGAGGGGCAGGAAGGGAACCAGACAGACAGGGTGCGGCGTGGGGAGAAGAGAGAGTGTTCACCAGGAGCCTTTTTATACTTTTTGACCTTTAAACCTCAGAATGTGTGACCTGTTACCTGTAAAACACGGCCTGTGCGGGGCAGTCACCCCGAGCGAGGGACATCTCCTCCTCCTCCTCCCTTGACACCCTCGCTTTACCCCAGGGAGAGAAGGAATAGACGGTTCTGCTCAGCTTTGAACATCGGTCGTTTAAGTGATAAGCGTTCCAGATGTAGCAAAAGGTTTGGGCCAGTGAGAGCGGGTGGAGGTGCCTGGCCCCCGAGGTAGACGCTCCTCTGGGTGAGCCCCGTGACCCCTGTGCACCCACGCCCCGTGGCGGGTCCCTCTGGGGGCGTGGCGTGGGCCTGCGTGGACCCGAGCCTGGCGCCGGGCCGCGGTACAGAAGGATGGAGGGCTGCTGCTGGCACTCCACGCTGGAGACAAAGGGGCGGGCAGAGAGAGGCCAAGGCGTATGGCGGGGGCGGTGGGGGAAGGTTGGCGGGATGTCGGGCAGGTAGGGATTTGGAGGGACAGTGTCTCCCCTGGGGCTCTTCGCTCACCTTGGAGCTCCAGGCTTCATGTCCCTGGCACTGCTTAGTCCCGTCCCTGTGCTGAGACGGGTGGCGGCCAAGGCCTGGCTGACCCCACCCACCCACAGGGAAACCTGCTGCGGCCTGGGCAGGACCTGGGTGGTGCCTCCCCAGCTGGTGTCCCGGCCAGCTCAGTCGGCCAGCCAAGCAACGCCAACTCTGCCCAGAAGGTGGCCGGGCCCGCAGGCAGGTCCCCGGGGCCCACACATTGCACTAAAAGGGCCTGGTGCGTGGTCCTGGCACCGAGGTCCCGTGAAGCTGCCTGGCCATGTCACTTCAGGGGCAGTTGTAAGGCTTCAGGCCCGGCCAGGCTGGGCTCTGCGGAGCTGGTCCCTGCAGATGGAGGCAGGCCTCCCCCGGCGCACGGTGGGGACTCGAAGTTCCCTTGTCGGGGGGATGAAGCAGAGCCCCCGCAGAGCTCCCCCAGCCCACACCCCGTGCTTCAGGATTGTGACACATAGTTCCCCGGGGGCCACATGCGGTGCAGGCCGGGCAGGATGGGGGTCCTGCCCACAGAGCTGCTCTCACGTCGGGGCAGGTCGCCTCCCCACAGGCAGCTCAGAGGCCGTGGCCAGGTCAGCCCTGTGCCCTATCCTAGCGGAAATGCCCCTGGTTTGTGGGTTTGGCTCCTGGGCCAAGACAAACACCCGCTGAGACTGCGTGACTGCTTCCTGAGCCTTCCAGGGAAGAGTAAATAAAGGCAGCCGGGGTCACAGCAAGATGCCCAGAGGAGAGGCAGGGACCAGTGCTCGGAGCATACCGGATCCTGGCCTACTGCCCCGGGATTGAGGAAAGCAGGCCTGGGGTCAGAGGGGGAGCTGAGCTCACTCAGGGGGCCGCACGAGGTGGCAGGGGCAGGCCAGGCAGCTGCCACACCTGGGAGAACGCCACCCTCATCTGCCCCGCGGGAGGGGATGCGGTGGCCACATGCCGGCTTCTGGCCGGGTGCAGTCGAAGCTCTCCAGGGCTTCCGTGTCCACCCCCCCTCCACCCCCGTCTCCGCGGGCACCCTGGAGCTTGCCGATGGGACCGCCCCCCGGCCCGCATGAGGGGAGGAGGCACTGTGGGGAAGGCTGGGGCCAGAGCCAGTGTCTGAGCTGGCCGCAGGTGCAGGGCGGGGCAGTTCTGCAGACTCCCACGGTCAGGGTGCCTTTGCCTGCTGTGCCTCACTCTCTGGCGGGGGCAGGGGCTACAGCGGCAGGACTCCCCTCAGGCCTCGCCTTAGACGTGGTGCGGTGCGGAAGGCAGGGCTCTGGCAGACAGAGGTGCTGGGAGAGCGCGCCATCCAGATCGTGAGCGCCCTCTGGCAGAAGCCAGGACAGGGAGGGCTGTGTTTGGTGAGGGCCCTGTGTCCCCACTGTGGCCTGAGAGGCTCCCTTGCTGGCCGAAGGGCAGTGGGTGAGTCCCCGCCCTCCCTGGCCTCTGCGCCAGGGAGGGCGGGGAGGGACCACGCGGAGACCACGTGAGGCAGCCACGCTTCACTCGGCATCGAGGCGCCTGCAGCCTGGGCACGTGCTGGCCCCGTCCTTCTGCAGGGTGAGTGGTTCCCCAGAGGTCCTGGCAGCAGGCAGGGCTGTGTGGTGGGGTGGACTGGAAGCCCTCAGCCCTGCGCCAGTGCGGCCTGCCAGACAGTTCCCTGCAGCCCGTGGGGCCTGCCCTGGGACCCTGGCCCTGAGCCTGCCCTCCTGCACCCCCAGGGCCTGGCGCGCCGTTGTCCCCCGAGGGCCATTGTCTTCAAATGAAGTGAGCTCTTTGTCTGGATGGGGCTGTGAGGATGTAGCTCAAGGGGCCCTCTGCTGCCTTCCCAGCTCGGCTCAGGGCCTTAGAGCCCCCAGGGCTGTCACGCTCTGGGCAGGAGGCCTCAAGCCTGTGACGGATGCCGCCGAGGCTCCAAGGAGCCGGCCCAGGCAGCAGGCCCAGCGGGCTCCCGGCCCAGCGGGGGAAGGTGTGGTCTGAGGGGGGCCAGGTGGGCACAGAAGACCAGCCAGTGACTTGGGGCCGCTCTGGATACATCGCGGGGCCTAGGCACCGGGACTCTGGTCCCTCTGAGCCAAAAGGCAGGTGATGCGGCGCAAACCCAGACGCTGCCCTGCCACCCTGGGGTCTGAGTGCACAGAGGAGCGGGGTGGGGGGCACACCTGCATCCTGGGCCCATGAGGTCACAGCACTGGCTGCAAGAGAGCCACGAGGGAGGCAGGGGCTCCCGGTCAGGCCAAACGGTTACCAGCCTCGGAGCAGGGCGTAGGCCCCGCCTTCTCAGGGTTCAGAGGCCACGACTTGCCATGGCTGTGCCCATGTGCTAGCTCTGGCAGCACGGGAAGGGGCAGTCAGAGAGGGCTTCCTGGAGAAAGCCTCAACACAAAGGCCCGTAGGAGGAACGGGAGTGAGACTGGGAAGGCGAGGGCCCTGGAGGGGGGTGGTCCCAGCTGAGGGAACAGCAGGTGGAAGGCACGGGGGCACCAGCACTCAGGAGTGGGTGAGGGATGAGGCCGGAGTGGGAAGCCGGGCCGAGGAGCTCGGGGCTCTGTCCTCGGGCTGGGGGGACTGGCGTGGTCTGACCTGTGTCCTAAAGAGATGTCCTGGTGTCCCGGCCTTGTGCAGGATGCAGCGGGGGTGAGGCACTGCGAGGACTGGGGAGGAACCAGGCAGGGGTCCAGGAGAGGTGGGGGCCCACAGAGGCACCGGGTTCAGGAGATGTTTCGGGAAGACGGGACGAGACTCGGTGCTTGCTGCAGGTGGGAGGGTGGGCAGGGCAGATGGCGCCCAGTCTCCGCAGCGTGATCCCCGGCGTGGCATCCCCAGGAGGAGCAGGCCTGGGGGACTGCCGATGCCCCTGGCCGGGTGTGTGGGCTCAGAGGTGCCTGCGGGCTGCAGAGGCTGAGGAGCCCGGGCGTCGGGGCGTTAGGTGGGCAGGGAGGTCCTCTGGCCTGTGCCCACCCCTCCAGCCTAGCCCTAGGACAGTAACCTCCACACACTTCAGGGGCCCCTGCCCTGGCCGTGGGTGTCGTAACCACCATCCGGGCCAGACGCCGGGGCCAAGTTGCTGGAGGTTTAATCACTGTCACAGCCCTAACCACACGCAGGCAGAAACTCCCACTCCCGGCCAAGAGAGCTGTGTGCAAGGCCTTCCCCAAGGGCATGCAGGCAAGGAAGACTAGAGGCGCCGTGGGGACCGCTGGGGCCTGCGCGTCCGGCCCCCACAAGGGGCCACGAGGACAGGAGGAGAGCCGAGCTGCCAGCACGGAGCTTGATTTATACCTGGTTCCCACCCTCTGCTGCGGCTGGGCCGAGACCGCGGCCCCGCCGTGGAAGTTAGCCAGGTTTGAAGTCAGACTGCTTCCCGGGCCTCTCTCTTGGCCACCGGAAAAGGCCCTGCCCAAGAGAGATGGAGCTGCCCGGGGGTTGGGGCATCGGCCCTTCCTCAGTCCCGGGGGCCAGGCTGAGTGACAGGAGCCGAGTTCGCTGGGCTGTTTGGGGGCTCTTTTAGGCCCAGAGCCCCAGGCGGGAGCAGACCTTAGAAAAGAGTGTGCTACACGCTCAGCCCTGAACTGGCACCCGCTCCGCCAGGCCCTGGTGTGCCCGGGGGAGGCAGCCGCCCTTCTGGTGGAGAGACCCTAGAAGCAAGGAAGCACACCTGCTGGACAGGAACAAGGTGCACGGAGAGGAGTAGCCAGGACAGCAGAGAGAGAACGACGGCGGGGGTGGGGTGGGGTGCGGGGTGTCACCCCAGGAGGGGCTGACGTTTCCGCTGAGACCTCGAGGATGAGGAGTCACAGGCCAGCCAGGTCTGGAAAGGGTCTGACGTGCAGAGACCTCAGCGTGCTTCTGGAACACAGGTGGCCTGACCCGAGGAGGTCGAGGTGGGTGGGTCCGGTCTTAGAAAAAGAGCGGCGGCCGAGGCTGAGGCAGGCTTGGCTTGTGCCCCAGGAACGCAGCGAACTGTCACGTGTCCAAGCCAGGGTCTGGCTGGCCACAGGTGGCTAATGACAGTTTGGGGGGATTAGTGAGCTGGTCCCCCAGTGGGTGCCAGAGCCTCTACAGCCAGCTTTCTGGGGCCAGTGTTGTGGCCCTGTTTGACAAAGGAGGCGTCTGAGGCTCGTGGAGGTGAAGGCTTGGCCAGGTCACACGGCAGGGTGAGCGGCCAAGGTGGGACCCGGTTACCCAGGTCTCCATTTCAGGGTGCCAGACCATCAGAGAAAAGCCCCCCATGCCGGCTCCAGCCTCAGGGGTGCAGACCTGGCCCCCAATGCTGACGTGGTTATAGCCAGACTCCAGACCCCAGGATGCCACCCCCACGTGGTGGGCCCGGGCAGGTGGAACGGGGCTGGACTCAGGAGCTGGATTCCAAGGAGGCTGAGCCTCGGGACAAGACTGGGCATCCTCCACCCTTGGCCTCCCTGCAGCTTGGGCCGGGGGGCTGGCCACTCTCCTGTGAACTGGCCAGGCCGCAGCACCACCTGCTCAGAGCCTGGACCCTGGGGATCCGGGACGTTGGATCAGCCCTGGGCCTCCAGCCAGCCCGAGACCCCAGCCGTGGGCCCACTGTCTCTGGCAGGAAAGGGGGCCCCCACATGGGGGGCTGGTGCCCGGCAGGAGCATCTGAGAGGGGAGGGTATGTGTCCCAGGACGGGCTCTCGTCTCCTTTTACCCCTTGGGCCCATCATCTGCCCTCTCCCAGCCAGAGGTTCAGAGCCTGGTGGCCTAACCCTCACCAGCGCAGGGTCCAACAAGGCCCCTCAGAGTGTGGGGTCCCAGTGCTCCCGTGATCATTGGCATGGCTGGGAGGTCCCTTGGGAGCCAGGGTTACTCCCCACATGGAGGGGGCCGCAGGGACCGGCACTGGCCACCCTCTCTGGGTGCCGGTCCCACCCTGTCCACCTGGCCCTGAGTGTCCTGGGGCTGCTAGCCTCGGCCGGCACATGGCCTGCCCCCAACTCCACCCTCGTAGGATGGGGTGGGGGGTTTTGCCAGCCTAAGGCCTTGTCTGGTGCTTAGGCTGAGCACCCAGCGCCCTCGAGTGAGGCTGAAGGTGGAGACTCCATGGAGCCCGGTGGCCGAGGCGGCTGTGCCCCAGTGACGGCCGAGGCTCTTTGAGGCGGCTCCCTGAGGGCCCTAGGCTCCAGCCCCTAAGGGCCTCCCTGGGCGCCAGGCAGGGCTGAGCCCCTGAGCTCGGCACAGCCTGCCCTCCTCGAAAGTTGGTTACTGGGGATTCTCTCCATGGTGACCTTTACCCCAGAAGGATGGGGCAAAGATGAGTTTGATTAGCAGCCTGGGGCTTGGACATGTGGGCTGCCACGGAGATGGTCACCTAGCGCTTGTAGCAGACAGGGCCACAGACCCCTGCCAGTTTGCCCATGAGGTAGTGCCAGCTGCACTTTCACCCCGGACACCTTTGCTCCCCACAGAGGCTCCAGGGATGATTCTGCCCCATGCGGGGGTGTGCAGGGATGCCCCCCACCCCCACCCTGAGGCGCTGAGGCAACGTTTGGCCCTGAGCCTCGGTCTGGGGCTCACTGAGGCCGCCCCACGTCCGCTGCTGGGGACATGACGCTCTTCTCCTCGTGATGCCGAGGACCTTCCTGGGCTCCCCTGGCCCCGGGAGCAGACATGACGTGGGCTGGGCCCCTGTGGTGACCGTGGGTGACAGGAGCCTGCCCCTGAGGGCACAGTGGAGAGAAAGGAAGGGTCTCAAGTCCAGAGCTGTGCTGGGAAAGCCCTGCATGAAGGGCTGCCCGGGACACGTCACTCTTGCCCCTCACCTCAGGCCCTCACGGCCTCAGCCGGTGCGAGGGTGTCGTGTGTCCCCCGAAACCTTGCCCGGGGAAGCCCTGGCCAGGCTGCCAGATTCCGCAGCTCACTGCAACCTCCTTCTGAGCCACAGGCGTCTGGTGGCCCGACATGCACCGCCTGGCCGACCGCATCCATCTGGAGGAGCTGACCCACATCGGCGTCCTGACCGGCAGCGTGGACGCCATGGTCCAGGCCCACCTGGGAGCCGTGTTCATGCCTCACGGGCTCGGCCACTTCATGGGCATCGATGTGCATGACGTGGGAGGCTACCCCGAGGTCAGTGTGGGCGCGTCAGCCCGAGTGGCCTGCCTGTGAGCCGTAGCTGGGCTTGGCCCTCCCTGGGCTGGGCTGGGGCTCTGGGAGACGGCGGGGGTGTAGTGGGACAGGCAGGGTGAGGAGGAATGGGGTCCCGGCAAGGCCCGCCGCCCCCCCTCCCCCTTCACCCATCGGTTGGTCCTGGCCCAGGTCGCTGCCCGGATGCCCCCCGTGCCCAACGCCTCCCCGCCGTGGCTGCCTCCACAGGACCTGGTGTGGGATGGGCGTGCTCTGCACAGAGCCCCGGGCTGTGCGCCGGGGGCAGCGCCTGCCCTGAAAGGTGGTAGATGGTCAGTGTGCAGTGCACGGGGTCCCCACAGGGCGGCGGGAGCCGCAGAGCTGGGTCTCAGTGATGGGGCTGGCACTGCACCCGTCATGTCCTCGTGCCTCTGGCTTCATTCAGACAGGGTGATGAGGCTCCACCAGCCGGTGGCTGGCCCCGGTCCCTCCTGGGACTGGCTGAGCCCAGCGCCCCTCACAGGTCCTACTCCTGCTTCCTCCCTGGTGCAACCTCTGCCCCCCAGGCCCCTGGGCCAGCACGCCCTGCTGGCCTCCTTGTCTCTAGGAGGTACCCTTGGCAGGGGAGGAAGGCTTGTGTGGGCGTCTCCAGGCCAGGCTTTCCCCTCCCCCTCCTACTGACGGACCCTTGAAAGGACCACCCAGACGGTGCTTGCTTGGTGCTTGCTTGCGGCTTCGGGAGGCCCTGCCGAAGCCTTGCGGGGCAGGTGGCTGCAGCCTCCCGGGCCGGTGGGTGTGGGTGAGCCCGGCCCTGCCGGCTGGCCTGGTGCCCGCAGTGCAGGGGGCGGATTATGCAATCGGTGCACGCCCTGGGGCCCACCAGCCAGTTAGCCAAGACTGGGCTTGGCCTCTTAGCTGCAGGGTATTTTGAAAGCTCTAAGAACGATATTTGGGGGTTGGGGGGGGCGGAATTGCTCAAGAGAAGCATTATTATTCAATTATTTTTTCCTCAAGTGTAAACAGTTAAATTTGGAGAAACAAAATCGGTTTTAATTTCCTAATTTCTATCCATCACATTGTGCGTAGGGAGCCAAGAGCTGGGCCTTCCAGACATTGTTAACTGAGGTTCGTTATTCATTAGTCTCCAAAGCACTTTTTTTCCACCAGAGAAAATTGGCAGCAAACTGTTTTCATCTTTTCCAGTAAGCAGTCCTTTGTGCTCAGAGTCTATTCTTCTGACAGATAAACATTGTGGAAAAAATATGGCTTTTCCTACAAAAGTCATTTGTTTTATTTCAGGCCTATAGACACATCTGGGTCTCTTCTGCCCGGAGCCCAGTAAAGTTGAGGCCCCGTCGAGCCCTGAGCCCAGGCAGAAGCCAGCATGGACCCGGCATGGGCAGGGGCCCCTGAGCCCCAACAAGGCTGAAGTCCCCGGGCCCGAGGGGCTGGGCGCTCGGCTGCTCCCCTTCTTGGGGTCTTCTCCCCACTCAGCTCGGCCTCCATCCTTCTCCCAGCCCTGATCTGGCCGTTCCTGGTGGGCCCCGTAGGGCAGACTCCCGAGAGCTAGCGCTCTGAAGCGGGGCGGGGGGTCACGGTCAGTGGGCTGGGGCACGCACATTCTCCTATGCCCCACGGGATCCCTTCCATTCTCGCCTCACCCCCAGTCTGAGTCGTGGTCCTGAAATCTTCCGGAGGGAGGGCTGTCTACAGGTTGGAGCAAACCCTCCACCCTCGGTACACAGCTCTGGGGCAGCAGGGGCCCACGGTGACCAAGGAGGTCAGGGAGGCCTTGTCAGTCTCTGCCTCCACCAGGCCCCCCTGGCTTTGACAACCTTGGAGTAGAGAGAAGGCGACGGCACCTGGGGGGCAGCATGAAGGGAAGGGACAGGAGGGGCTGCCCAGGGGCAGGCACGGGCTTCAGATGGCAGGAGACAGGGCCCCGCCCCGCCCCGCCCCACCAGCACCTCCCACCTGAGGACAGGGACTGTCATCCCAGACTGTGCCCTTCTGTGTCCCCTGCCTTCCTGCCTAGCTCCTCCAGGCACAGAGTAGTGCTTTGGGGTCGGGTACCACACCAGACAGGCTTCTGGGCCCAGAGCATGACCCATCAGGCGTCACAGGGCCTTGGTGTCCCCTCATCACCTCCGTCCCAGCCTGACTCACACCAGGTCAGGGCGGCTGCGCGTACCAGTTTCTACACGCCCCGCTGTCCCCGCCCTCATGGAATCACGCTCACAGCCTTCCCTGCTGTGCCCAGCCGTGGATGGAGGCTGAGCCAGCCCGTTTCTGGTTACCTTACATGAACCACTAATTGAAGTCTGATGTTCTTGGCCCCCAAACAGTCAGAAATGACAGCTCCATCTCCAGCAGCTGGGCTTCCAGGGGAGAGCTGCGAGCGGGGCAGGGCAAGCTCAGAGCCCGACCAGAAAGCTTGCTTGCTGCTCCACTCACTCACAGGCCTTGGTCAAGGGATGGATGGGTGCCTCTGGGACCTGAGGAAGGCAGGGAAATTTCTGCAAGTGTCCTAGGTACCACCTGCCCTCATGGCCCCGTTGGCCACGCCCATGTGAGCGTTGGTGGGGGAGGGGTGGTGGTGCCCCTGCAGGGCTGAGAGCCGGTCCCCGTGGCTCAGTGGGGGCCCAGCACACGGGCATGGTGTGGAGCCGCCCACGTGCGCTTCTCGGGGGCCACACCCCCAAGGCCATGCACACGGGGTGAGCTTGGCGTTTGTGCACACGTGAGCCAGAGCTCGTACTGACGGCCCGTCCTGCCGACAGCACCTGTCCCTCCTCCTGGAAGGCCACGTGGAAAACCTGGGACTTGGCTTGTGGGGGGAACCAGGTCCAGCACTTCTGGGGCTGGTTTCCACTTGAGCTGCCTAGAAGAAAGCGCGCAGCCTGGGAGGCCCCGCAAGCCTTCTTAAAAGCTTCACAAATTTGGCTTCTACTGTTCCCCTCGCGGGGAGAGGGCCTGGGTGAGGCAGCCGGACCCCCAGCCGGCCCCATGGGCCAGCAGGGGCAGCTTGCCCTGGGTGTGTGCGCACGGGCGTCCACGGGGCACGGTTCTGAGGAGAAACAGGGGCAGGGACGTGAGAAATCTAGGGGAGCGCGCAGAGAGCGGAGGGTTTTATCTGGAGTGCCGTGGACAACACAGCAAGGCTGAGTCTGGGCTGGAGACCCCCTGGTCACAGAGCCTCCTGCAGCTCCAGGGGGACCCATGGGGCCCGAGCCAGGCCCCACGTGTGGACACCGGCACGGGCAGGGGCGGGTGCCCCACGCGCTCACCTGTTGCCATCTTCCTCCCACCGACGCGGTGGCCCTGGGCTGGGGCTGCGTCCTCCTGGATCCCCTCACTGTCCTCTCCCCCAGGGCGTGGACCGGATGGACGAGCCCGGCCTGCGGCACCTGCGCACCGCTCGGCACCTGGAGCCGGGCATGGTGCTCACTGTGGAGCCCGGCATCTACTTCATTGACCACCTCCTGGACGAGGCCCTGGCTGACCCGGCCCGCGCCTGCTTCTTTAACCGCGAGGTCCTGCGACGCTTCCGTGGTTTCGGCGGGGTGAGTGCTGGTGGGCCCCGCGTCCTTGCTCCCTTGCTCCTTGCTGCGTGTCACCTCTTTGTCCTCCAGGACAGGAGGCACAGTCTTGACTTCCTCACTTGAGAGGGACCTGGCCTGCCCTTTCTCATGGTCTGTCACCAGACAGGAGCCTCAGCCCTCGACACAAGCGACTCCGATTCCTACAAAACCCCTGCCCACTCCAGGGGCTCCCAGCCACCGGGCAAGGGGCAAGGCCAGGGTGGGCAGGTGGCACGAGCAGGTCCCTGTGGGAGGCGCCTTCTTCCCAGCAGCTGCCCACAGAGGCCTGAGGCCAGTACTGACCCCGGCAGTACTGACCACTCTTCAGAAAGGGCTCTTCCCACCCGGCGGGGGTCAGCCTGGAGCCGTCGGGCCCGACCCTCAAACTTACTTAGCGTGTGAGGCCAGCTCAGAAATAACGAGCGTCCGTTGGTCTGACCAGGTCCGGATCGAGGAGGACGTCGTGGTGACCGACAGTGGCATGGAGCTGCTGACCTGTGTGCCCCGCACAGTGGAAGAGGTTGAAGAATGCATGGCAGGCCGTGACAAGGCCTCCGCTCCCTTCTCTGGCCCAAAGTAGGGCCACAGGCAAGCTCACTTCATGGACGGCGGCCTGGCCTGGCGGTTGGCCCCCAGCGGTGCTCAGGAATCACAGCGGCATCGGCGTTTGATCACACCAAATATGCTGTTGCCCAGGGGGAAACTTTTTTATTAACCTTCTGTGGGATCACACCCTTAATCTGTTTTTACTTTGCTTGAATGACAGCGGCTTTTAAAATGCTAATTTTCAATTATCCCGTTATTTTGAATAATCCTGTCCTTCACTAGCAACTAAACGTGTATCTTGCCGTCGTTCGTATGCTGCTCGGGAAAGAGAACCTTTCTCGTGTTTTCTCTCAAAATCAGTACACAGAATGGAATTTGCAATAAAAGATTTCCTAAAATGGACCTTTGTGCCCGGCTCCCTCTCTAGTCTTTGTCCCTTTGCAGGTGAGCACTGCAGGGTTAGACCTGGAAACGGGCCCTGCAGAGACCCGGGAGTCTGGGCATAGGTGGGGCTGGGCCTCTGCCCACATGGAGGGGGCCGTAGAGTCGGAAGCGTTTTCGGTACGGTTACTGTCTCAAAGCTGGATTTCCAATGGGGGCAGAATTACGCAGCGCTTAAGGTACAGTTATCGACGACATGAGACTCGCAGATTCCTTGTCTGTGATTTCCTTCTCATGCGGGACAGGCTAGCAAAGCCAGCGTCTGTTTGAGAGACACTGCCGCCTAAGGCAGCACCATGGCAAAGGTGAGCTTTCTGGTTCCTTCCACGTCTGCCGAGTCCATTTGTCTCCCCTAAAAAAGTGGAAGCCCACTGGCCAAACTCCACTCTGAGGCTGTGGGACCATCCAGGGCCACCTGGGCCCAGTCCCTGCCAGTGGCAGAACACCTGGCCTTCCTCTGCCTGCCCACCTCTCCCAGGGTCCCACAGAACCGCCCCCACCCCTGCAGCGGGCTTCGAGAATTCTGCACACCATTCTAGGGTTCTCTCATCCTTGGCTCTCATCCGAGCCAAGGCGAAGGGCAGGTGAGAAGGATGGACATCAGAGATGAAACCTTAATAGGGTGGGGAAACTCTGTAGCCCAAGCCAGAGACCACTGAAGTCACTGAAGAGTTGAGTAAATTGCTTTCTTCCTATGGCAGTAACACAAAAGTGCTTGTGATGTGGCCACATGAAAATAAAGCAGCATTAGTTTCAAATCACCGTTTATCATCTTCTTCTTGCCTCTTAGATTTACAAACCATTTTTTAAGGTTTCCTCCTGGTGCGCACATATATTCCCTAAGTTATCATCATCTGTGGTATTAAGCAGTTTGAGTAATGATCGTCTTTCTGAGGGTCAGGAGTTTGAGTTTGCCAAATCGTTCTCTCCCCCAGCTGTATCTGCGAGCCGTGCTCTAGTGCGCAGGGTTTCAGGTTCCCCGCCCCCCCCCAGGATAAAACCAGTTAAAGTTATAAAGTTAGGCTGGAACTCTAAGTGGACAGTTTAGTTTAGCTGTGTTAACTAAAAAACACATCTTTCTCCTTCCTCTCCTTTAGACGTTTTATACCCAAACAACTGCCCATTTCACATAAATGTTTGCTCTGATTATCAAACAAGTCGATAGGAAAGAACAAGGAGAAATCTCAGGAACTAAATGCTCTTTGTCCAAGAGGGACACTGGGGACAGAACTGGCTGCTTGGGCCCAGGTAGGCGAGTCAAAGGCATTCTTTGCAGGTGCAGGCCTCAGGGGACCGCAGTAGCCACCTACTCTGCCCCATGTTCTAGAGAATGGTCCAATTCCTAAGTAAGTCTCCAACTTCTGCAGAAATTTGTACAGCTTCAGAAATATATTAGAGACCCTTCCAGAAAGCCAGACAGTGCCAAAAGCTTTTCCAAAACCCAGGAAAGATCTAGGCATTCATTCAAGAAATGAGCATCTGCTACGTGCCAATGTGGCATAAAGACATGACCCCTGCTCTCAGAGCCCAGAGTCTCCTGAGAGAGGCTTCCCCTTAAACAAACATGCACAAATAGATCGTCTCAATCATTAGAACATTCCAGGAAGGAAAGTAACAGGATTGACCTTGTCTAGAAAGCCAGGGGGGCTGAGACGGGAAGGGAGGGAAGTGAAAAAGCAAGAGGAGACGAAGCGTTCCAGACGTAAGGAGCTGTCCTAAGGCAGCCGGCCCTGGGCTAAAAAGTGCTGAGAGAAGCCCTGCAGCCAAAGCAAAGTGATGCGGGAGAGTGGAGGGGAATGAAGGCAGCGAGAGCAAACAGAGCCACATCCCAGGGAGACTGGGTCTCACCCGGAGTGCACTGGGGAACCACGAAGGTTCTGGAGAGCATGCAACGGTCCAGGGAGACAGAAGCCAGGCAAAAGAGGGTGATGGCTCTGCAGAAGGTGGGGAAGGGGAGGTGAAGCAAATGTCACAAGATTCATTTAGGAGGCAGAACTGAAAGGTGGTGATGAACAAAGGCACCTGGCTCCAACAGCTGCTTCGGAGGAAACAAGACTCGGGTAACTGGGCTGCAGAAAAGTGTGATGTGTGACAGCCTCGAGCCCGGTTCTCTGGACACCCCTGCACAACCTTCAGGTGTACAGCTCTGGGAGGAGTGGGATGTTGCAGTCAAAGGTTATTCAGGGTTGCTGCTCTCCTCTGAGTACGTGTAAAATGCACATGAACTCTTCAGATACTCACAGGCAGCCAAAGAGCAGTAGGTCTAAAGTGCTTTTATTGAAAAAGAGCTAGCACCCTCACGATCATGTCGATATAAAATTCCCTGACAAGTTATTGGATTCTAAATTACAACTAATTCATAAAAATGAAATGGGACGTATTACCCACAGAAATAATTACTTTACTACAATTTTCACTAAGATGCAATAGACAGAAATCTATTTCCCAAGACATGAAAGTAACTGAAGGATCATAGAAGACAAGTATCTATGGCACTTTCCCTTGAAACACTCAAATCAGCTTCTCGGACTCTTACGTATGAATTCATTTTGACAGACACCCTATGGCATTGTGTCAACGAAGACGACGCGCATGCTATAAACTGTACTGTTAGGGGAAAGGCCTTACTTTGACATTCCGTCGACCTCAGAGCCTCAGAACTTATTTCCTACCACTCTGTAGGTGGAGACCACACTCTCGAGATGTCAGGTGTCTAAGCAGGATGCGAGTTATTGCTTCCTCTATTCTGGTATACATTTCTACATTAGACTAGGGGACAAAGAATATTACTGAAAGGCACTCTGAATTCAGAGAAAACTAAGTTCCCATCATTAAGGGAAGTCTAGACTTGGGACAACAGCGCCTCTGCCTGCCCCCACGCCCACCTCACCCCCCCCCACCCCCACCCCGGGCTGGGAACAGAAAGGCAGCGGGGCATCTGCCTGCTCCTCACAGCTGGTTAACATTTGCACTACATTCTTGGTATCTAACATAAAGAAACCCACAATGAAATACAGTCATTATTCCAAAGTTTTTTTTATTTCAAATTCACTGAAAGAAATAAAATTATATTTAAAAAAATAGAGTAATCTCACAAACTGAGGAAAGCCAGGAACAAAAAGAACAAGTTAGGTACTTTTTCCTGAGAGGCAGATCTAACAGCTATAGGACGGACTTTCTTCCTTCCTAGCTTTTGTCAAACAAAAAATTTTTTCCTATTTCTAAGGCATCAAAAACTCTTGAGTGTTTTAACTGGGTTGTTCAGGTACAAAGCTTCAAGCCCTCTAAGGGGGATTAAGAAACATCAAAAGCTGCTACGATTTCCTTTGTTGTAACACCAAACATTACATTGTACATACTTCTACTTCTTTATGTAAATTTGAGAATTTCACACTCATGACCTGAATTTCAAAAATCTGGTCATATTTTATTAAAATCTTACTACTTCTTGGTAAGAATGTCCAAAGTATCTGAGCTCACATCCCAGTAACTAAAAGGGGCCAGACAGCAGGAAGAACTGTTGGATCGCACCACCTGCAGCCAAGACCTGTCAGAAAACACCCATCCTGGAAGACTCACATGCAGCTAGAAATTTATACTAAAGCCTAATTCCTAAACCACTAGACCTGCCAGCAAAGGCAGATCATATCCTAATGGTTCATATGTAACCTACAGGACAAAAATTACAGAAGTCATATACAATTCCCAAACTTACCCATTCCCTATACTTGGTTTCCCTCCATTTTATACTGATAAATCTATCAAACTAAAAACTTTCATTCCCAAACACTTCAGTGAGATAGTCAAGACAACGGTTAACATTTCTGTTCTATGCATGACTGCTGGTGCTAGTTTTGATTTGCATAGGTAAAAGAAAAGCTTGAATTTTTCCAAAAGGTACAATCTTATATTCTTACTTGAAATAATTGAGTACATACCTGATGATCTCCCTAAAGCTTCTCTTCCAAGATAGTTAAGTCAATTCATATAATTGGTAACAATAAATTCCATGGGGACAACCATTTCTGAAAGATATTGTTTAGTAAATAAGAGATTAAAAATGTCTGTAGCAACTCTTATAGGTGCTTAAAGATTCAAGTGACCTAACTGCATCTCCAATGAGGTGCTACTAAAGATTCAGTAGCATTCTGTGGGTATCTCCTAGTTAGTTGTTTAAAACATCTATCAACCTACAAGTAGATCCATACTCCAACCACAGTAAACCGATGTTGGACCCTAATAGGAAGCCCTATCCTGTCTCCTGGATCTATAGGGAGTTAACCGTCCTGGGACAGTCACTCTCATGGAACAATACAGGGCTCTTGTCACATGCAGAAGGGACTCTTGGCCTCTAATAATGGCTTTGCTGAGTTGCAGGGCACCGTGATGTCTTCTTCCGCCCAGAAGGGCACAAGACAGCACTCTTCCACCAACCCAAGGGTGCAACTTGACTTACATCCTGGTTACACTGTCCCAGGTCCTGGTATGAAACAACAGTGTGGCCCAAAATGACCATGTTCAAATAAGATACCTGGTAACTTTTTAATCTGATGTGACTCAGTCTCTTGTCACCAGCCTAGGTCACCCAAAAACAAAAACCAAAAAAAGAGAAAAACACAAATTTGAGCTAGAATTGTTCCTAAAAAAAAAGTCAACAAGAACAATCAAAACTACCAACACTTATATAAGCCGGACCCTAGAGATTTCTATCTTCAGTGACTGCCACTTTTTAGTCTTAACAAAAATGTCAATATCCTGAGTTTTATTCGTATTTTCTTGCTAAAATAAGTTATGGGACATAAATGCATACAAATGAATAAAAAGTGGTACAAAAGTCTGGAAGAACAGCCCACTAACTAGAAAATGTTGCAAAAACAATATAAAACGATGTGTTTAAGTGAAATAAATTAAAGGTTAAACCTTACACTTTCAAGTTTTCTTAGACTATTATTTTGGGAAATGGCATGGAGTTGATGATGTATTTTTCTAATAATCAGTTGTTTAAGATCAAATACCAAGTGATCGTTCACAAGAAATTTTTGCTTTTAAAAACCACGGCCCCACTGCAGTGCATTTGAACACAGGAGAAACTACCTCCTGAAATTAATATTCAAAATCCTAATCAGTAACTAGTGTGGCCATAAACTGTTGAGACGTTTTGTTTACTAACTCGGCTATCCAAATGGTATGTTAAAAAAAAAAAAAGGCTTACTTTACTAGCATCTGCAGAAACTAAAATTTTGGTACATAAGTTTCTCTAAACCACTGAGTTGTTTTCTTAATTTTAACAAAATAATGCCAATGCAATAACCCAAAGGTATCCCAAATGCTTTGCTTTTACTTTTAAAAAACCTATTTGCTTCCTAAATGCTATTTATATTTTTAAACCAGTTGGCTGCATACTGCCTTTAAAATGCAATGGGGTTTCTTTACTTAACCTGACATCACTATTCAAAAACTTGTACTTCCTGGGGAAAACGGTACTAATTATGCTAAAACAAGGTTTATGCTATACATAAAATCACTCCAAATTATAAAGTGATTGGTTTCTATAGCTCTAAGCATTTTTAATACATAATTTAGAAAAAAGTCACACATAGATGAACAGAGATGGCATTCAACTTTCTTTCATCCAATTAACCATATCCATTAAAACCAAGACTCTTCTGCATGACTTGCCAGTTCCCCATTCCTTCTGTCAACCTAGAAAAGAAATATTTCTTGGGAAGTCAGGATTTATTAAGAACAACAAGCTCCAGGGCATTTTTTTTTTTTTTTTTTTTACCATATACCTTTAAAACTGTTTTTATCCCCACAAAAATCCTTATTATTTAAAACCAGATATTCAAATTATATGGCTAACATTTTTAGCTAATCAACTCTTCAGTGCTGATCCTAGAAAACAACCTTCAATGGATCTTTGAATAATGGAGATTCAGCCGCTGATACAAGTAGTGTAGGTAGTCACACCTTTAACGTTCAAGCCACAAGTTGTGACGTTTGAAAGAGGTGAGGTCTACTGTCCTGCATTATCAGAATCTGTCGTATTTTCAGTGCTACTGGGTTGCACATTATCTGCGAGGTTGTGTGCATGCTCAAGAAATAAATCTTTCAGTACACTTAATTCCTTAGTCAGCAATTTAATTTTTGCTTCCAACCGTTCATTCTCTTCCTTGAGCTGATTCACTCTCTGCAGCGTATCCTGCGCTTTCTGCTTGCTTTTCAACCGGCTCTTTTTCACCGCCATGTTGTTCCTCTCTCTGCGCTGACGATACTCGTCACTGTTGCGATCCATGGGCAGACTCTTTTTGCTCTGCTTGCTTGGAGGCACAGCTTTGCCTCCGCCCCCAGGGCCGGCGGGCACCAGTTGAGGAACCTGCTGTAAGCCGCTGGCATGAGCCTGAGTATGAATGACACTTATTCCATTCACGCTCGGGGTAGTGTTCTGCTGTGATACCTTGCTCATTTGGGCACGTTCCCTTGTCAACACAGAACAAGTAGAAATGAGGACAAGGTGATCAATGGTTTGATCTGCCAAGAAATCTTCACATGTACCTAGTTAAAAAATAAATTGCATTAAAATATTTGAAATGACAAGATCAAATAAGATTAAACTTGCATGTACCCAATAGCAGGCCAATATTAATTGATTATGCTGAGAAAAGTCTATGACAACTGCCCACTGCTCCAATGTTTCAGAAGTCTAAGTCATGTAATTTAGAGAGGTAAGTTAATACAGACGCACCATACGACCAAATTCAACCCACCTGAACCCCTGAGGGTACTGCCCATCTGTGCCTGTTATCAAAAATGGGAGGAAAAACAAAAGAACACCACTAATTAGGTAGCACATATGAACCAATAGCACTTGGCAATCTGCAAGACAGAAATGTGAGATGTTTGGTTTAAACGCAATGAGTTCAGTTATGATAGGAGAGACACCTGAAATAAAAGAGGGAAAAAGTTTCAACTGTTGGCTCAAGTCAAAATAGAAGGGCTGGAGCAGAGCGCCCAGCCCAGTCTCCAGTGCTCATCAGGAAGCCCTGCACTACGATCTCTGCATGGTCCTTACTCTAATATGCAGAGACTGAGTCATCAAGGACTTGACTTCTCTCCCGGAGCGTAAGAATCTTTACAGGATATTTTGAAAAGGTGTTTTTTGCTTGTTTTTATTTTTTTTTAATGACCTCAAATGAGAGTAGTTTACAGAGATTTTTTTTAAGTTAGTTTCTTGGATCACAGATTTAGAAGCTCTGAGATACCCAACTTGCTTCCCCATCCCATCATGCTTTTAACAGTTTTTTTTTTTTTTTTGCGGTACGTGGGCCTCTCGCTGCTGGGGCCTCTCCCGTTGCGGAGCACAGGCTCCGGACGCACAGGCTCAGAGGCCACGGCTCACAGGCCCAGCTGCTCCACGGCATGTGGGATCTTCCCGGACCGAGGCACGAACCCGTGGTCCCCTGCATCGGCAGGCGGACTCTCAACCACTGCGCCACCAGGGAAGCCCTAACAGCGCTTTTTAATTCTCGACATAATTAGTAAACGCATCTAAACACAGTCAGCCTAAAACCACAAGGAAAGAAACAAAAGCCCTGATGATGCATCCAAGGAGGTGCAAGCACTGGGACTCAGGCTGGACCTAGAGCCAGAGCAGCTGCAGCGCCTGCACCCACTTGACATTGCTCAAGGAGCGCAGAGGAAACGCCAATGCTGAAATATTGCGGCAGTGCTGCCCGTAGAAATGAAGTCACAGTTTCAGAACTAGTCATACTTGGATGACTATGAATTCAACCACTTTGCTACAACTGCCTCAAGATGTGTCAAAAGCAGACCTATCCTATCATCATGAGGCCACTTCAAGACAAACTGACTAAGCTGAGTGAACCGTGCCCACCAAGAAGCCACAGCACTCTTGAAAACTGAGAAAGCAGTGTTAGGAACCATAAAACTATCCCGTTCTCTTTTCACAAAACTGCTAAAGCTGCATCAGTGGAAAAAACCCTGCAGCCAGAATTATGAACTGCCTCAAATGAGTACACCTTACAGTTCTTAAGAAAAGCTCGGTTAGTAAACACCAGTAGCTTCACCCAAACCTTTAGCCAGGCATTTCTGTATAAACACCATTTACTGGTCTGCTTTTAAAAAAATCTTTGCTTTTAAAAAGGCCATATATCATTACTTTCCATTGTTTTTCAAGCCACACAGGCAGCCCTGAGCTAGCCGGTCATCTGTTCTCACTTCAGTGCTAAGGAAACACCAAAAGCTTCCTTCCAAACCATGATGGATATCTACTCCAAGTCTATCTTCAGTAATGGGTATTTCATATTTCCCTTGATAATTTATCAAGTTGCCTATTTTTCCTTCCAGTTACAAAGTGGCAGTTCAGTATAATTTGAGCTACACTTACCACTAATAGTGTTAAAGGCCATCTATACCATTGCTTATCTATTTGGTATGAAGTGAAAAGTGTTTACTCAATTTTTATGAACTTGTTTGTCCTGGGACTGTCTTAACAATCATGATTATGTTCATCTTATTTATCTTCTTTTTTACGTTTTATATGTCAATTAGGTTTTTAGTCTTTAAAGCTACTCTCTAATAAACTCAGAGATAGCAATGATCCAAAGAAGTACAAACCAGGAACCAAGTCAGTTCTTGTCTTGGCTCTGACTTTCCCCGTTTCACTCTGGACATACCCTTTCCCTCTGTGAGCCTCGATTTCCCCATCTGCAAATGAGGGACGTAAAATGGTAAAATGCCTTCTGACTTTGACAATATACCACGAACTTCAGTCACCAAAAACTCTTATTATAGCCTCCAAATTTAGTGATGTTCATGCCCATTTTTGTTCTTAAAGATACCAGAACAGGGAAGGGCTCTTTTACCTCAGTCTGACTCAAGGTACTAGGCTGAACACAGTAGGCAAGGTTTTGAAAATGAGTCCTCTGGCTTGTAAAACAAAGAGTAATCATCAAACTGGTAAAAATGTAAGAAAAGGAAACTTGGAGATAATAAAAAGAACTCCAATTTTTTTTTGTTTTTTAAGTTCTCCAACCGAAGACAAGCCAAGAAAGTAGCTCTTAAAGTGAAGAGCTATCCACTAAGGAAAGGGGGTCAGAGCTAAGTGGTCTAAGACTTAACTCCAAACATATTATCAATTTTGTTTTTTACATTGAGCAAAACAGCTGCCTCTACGAGTTACATATTTTACAGTTTACAGTTATCTGTGCTTTTGTTTCTTCCACAAACATTTACTGAGCACCTACAATGCACAAAAAGAAAATAAGTTTATTTCAAATCTGGATATTCAACCCTAAATGAAAGTCTGGCTCCTATGTGGACAAATACTATTCCAAAGTTCAGTCTACAGGAAGCAGAGTGGCACCTTGTTTCCTTGCTGTGAATCATTCAAGCAGGAAGCAGGAGAAAAACTGAAAAGCAGTGGTTCTCAAAGTGTGGTCCCTGAACCGGCAGCAGCAGCATCACCTTGTTAGAAATGCAAATTCTCGGGCTGCCCCAGACCTAGGAATCAGGAGCTCTAGGAATAGGGCTGGGCGATCTTGTTTTAACAGGACCTCCAAGTGATTCTGATGACACTGAAGTTTGAGAGCCACTGCTACAAATCAACCATGGACCTTAAGAAAGATGGACTGAGTGGGTAACATTTTTTAAATTCAAATTCCTTAATTCAAGTAATGTTCATTCAAATCAGTGACACAGTGACAACTCAAAACTAACTTAGAATGAGTAAAACAAAATCAAAATTGTCTCAATGGGAAAATAAACCTCTCAAGGATTTTCCTAACCCTCTTGTCATTTTCTTCACATGTGTACAACCAGATATTCCTACCCTGCCCCCCCAAATAAATTTTTAACTCCAATCTCCTCAACGAAGGTCTACACTCCAAAATATTCAGATGTTTTCCCCTTATTCCAAATCTGTTCAAATCATTGGTATCTGACAATTCTACCCACCCCCACCCCCCAAAACACCTCACCTCTACTATCCGTCTCCATCCCAATGCCACAGAATTACCTCAGGCTGACATCATCTCTCAGGGGCACAGCCTCGTCTGTCTGCACGTTATCTTTTCTTTGTGCTTCTGTCCAATGTGTTCCCCCAGTTTCTTGGTCAATGCCAGCTCAATAGTGTGCCTCCCTGTAGACTAAGCTAGAGACAGGACTCTGTCTTTATCACCATAGGCCCAGCATCTAGCGGTGCTGCTCAAGAAATATTTGTTGGATACAGCCTCAAAAGGCTAAGAGAAAACACTTATTTTTACAAGTGTCTTACATAAAAATGAGATTCTCTAGCATTAAAATCTCTTATAACAACCATAATTAAATCAAGACTGTTACTAAGATATTATGGTCTTACCACCTAAAGTTCTTGGTCTTTCTTAATGGTATACAGGAAAATAAAAACATTTGCTACTTCTACTCCCCAGCCTATACAGTGAACATCATTCTTGTCTGGTCTTTGCTTCGTATCAGTTGAGAACCTTTATTTTCCACTCTGCCCAGTTATGTTTCCCATAACCTCAAGTTTTTAGACATATGTTGACAGGGTCTGACAACTCTGTACTACAAGTGAAGTGAAGGTAAGCAAAGTTAACAAACACCTAAATGAGCAGGATTTCTATTTATTTGCCACTGCTGGTTTCATGACCCAAAGCAGGGGGTCCATGAAGGAGGGTACATCCCTTCAGGGAGTACATAAGTGGTCCACTGGAGTACGAGAAGAAAATGTAGGCTCTTTTGCCTTTTTTTAATGTCATCTTTTTACTCTACTTTTAGTGCCATTAACAACACACACAAACTAATACACACACATTGTTTATAAATATACATCTATTAGGGAGTCATGCTCAATTCTTGTTTTTCTTTTTTTTTCTTTTTTAACTAATAGGCCTGGAAAGCCAAAAAGACAGGAGACCAATGTACCTACCAGTAATAAGAGCCCATGGAAGCACCCCCTCCCAAGAATACACAATAAACCTGGAATTGTGGCTACGTGCGTTTACCATTTCTGTGATCAGGTGAGGCAATCTTAGGCCATAAGACCAAATTCAGCCCCATGAGGTCCTATTTATCTTTACCTAGGACTCACCAGGTGCTGTTTAAATCCCAAGGGATGAAACCACCTGTCCAAGATCAGACAACCTTGCTGACAGCCATGATGTGACCTTGAGAATTTAGAGGATATTCTGGGGGAAAAAAAACTAAGTTTCGCTTCCACTTATGTTTTTCAGGGAGGTATTAAAATGACTGAATCTGCCAAGTGTGCCCACCAGAAGCAGGACTCTAACTGAAAACTTCTTCAGCTCACTAGCATCCTGTAATTATTTAGCTTTGTTTACACTAAGTTTTTCCAAAACAGTGAATCAGCTTTAATAGCTTATCCCAAATACTACTCAAGTAGTAACAGCTGACCAGACTTTAACTTTTAACTGTCAAGGGCTTTTAGATGCAGAATTTCTTAGTAAAGCAAACCTTTATACTATTTTATTTGAAAAGTTTCTTTGAGCGTCCCACATCCTATCTGAATTAAAGGACAATCTCTCCCCATAAGAATTCAACTGAGTGAGTGTACACTGGGAGAGAGAACTACCAATTTTTGTGTAACCCACCAAGGTTAAAACCATTCTGAAACGGACACATTTTAAGATGCCAGATGACAGCACAAACTTCAGACTAGAGGAAAGCCCAGCAATGAAACCTGAAGAATAAAAACACACGAGCTTACTTGGAAGAACAGATTCTCCTTCCCCTCAAACATGCATTTCCATCCTCTCCATCTAGACACCTCGGCTGGCAATTTTCCTTACTGTGTTCCCTCCAAGCATGCTAACGAAGCACTTCATTTTTTTGCCCTTCTCTGTTCTAGTCAACTCGTGGTTGCTGCACATTCATCCAACCTGTGTTCAATAGTCACCTGAAGGATATTCAAAGTACAGCTCCATAAGGAAGCACAATATTATTTGTGTAAAGTCACATATTTAAAACTCGACCGCCTTCCCTGACTACTCGACTAACTTCTAAAAAGGATTCTCGATTATCCGACACCGAGCAGTTTTGCAGGCGCAGGAAATATCCCAGGTGGCACTGAAGTAAGATACCGTCCACCTTCTGCTATTCTGGGAACACCCTTTATCCCCAGGGGCCAATACAAGCCTGGCTGGTCACACTGCACGTTGCACAAACAGAGGGCCGGGTTCTGGAGGGGGCACAGCCCGGCTCGCATCCCGTCCCGGGCCGGCAGCAGGGGCGCTGCGGGAGCGCGGGGGTCTGCGGGTGGCGCCGTGGCGCTGGGCCGGGGCCAAGGATGAGATCAGCGGCCCCGCCGGGTGTTGCCGGCAGGTTGCATCAGACGCCGCGCGGGGCCGCCGGCCGCGCCGCGGGCCGCGCGGGGCCTTCCCGGCAAGCCGGCCGCCCAGGGCCGGGCCGGGTCTCCTCGGGCAGGGGCCGCGCCCACGCGAGCGGTCGGCGGCGCCGCGGCCTCCTCCTCCTCCCTCAGCCCGCCCGCGGCCTCCTTACCTGCGCCTCCAGCCCGCCCGCCCCCAAGAGGCCTCCACTCCCAGCGGCCCCGCACGGCGCGGCCCGACCCAGGCCTCGCGGCCCGCGGGTCAGCGAGGAGGAGCGACGGTTACGAAACCGGCAGCCTCCGCCCGTTCCGCCGCCGCCGCCGCCGCCAGCGCCACCGGGTTCCCCTCCTCGCCGCGGCCGCGCTTTAGAGGATATTCTGGGGGAAAAAAAACTAAGTTTCGCTTCCACTTATGTTTTTCAGGGAGGTATTAAAATGACTGAATCTGCCAAGTGTGCCCACCAGAAGCAGGACTCTAACTGAAAAATTCTTCAGCTCACTAGCATCCTGTAATTATTTAGCTTTGTTTACACTAAGTTTTTCCAAAACAGTGAATCAGCTTTAATAGCTTATCCCAAATACTACTCAAGTAGTAACAGCTGACCAGACTTTAACTTTTAACTGTCAAGGGCTTTTAGATGCAGAATTTCTTAGTAAAGCAAACCTTTATACTATTTTATTTGAAAAGTTTCTTTGAGCGTCCCACATCCTATCTGAATTAAAGGACAATCTCTTCCCATAAGAATTCAACTGAGTGAGTGTACACTGGGAGAGAGAACTACCAATTTTTGTGTAACCCACCAAGGTTAAAACCATTCTGAAACGGACACATTTTAAGATGCCAGATGACAGCACAAACTTCAGACTAGAGGAAAGCCCAGCAATGAAACCTGAAGAATAAAAACACACGAGCTTACTTGGAAGAACAGATTCTCCTTCCCCTCAAACATGCATTTCCATCCTCTCCATCTAGACACCTCGGCTGGCAATTTTCCTTACTGTGTTCCCTCCAAGCATGCTAACGAAGCACTTCATTTTTTTGCCCTTCTCTGTTCTAGTCAACTCGTGGTTGCTGCACATTCATCCAACCTGTGTTCAATAGTCACCTGAAGGATATTCAAAGTACAGCTCCATAAGGAAGCACAATATTATTTGTGTAAAGTCACATATTTAAAACTCGACCGCCTTCCCTGACTACTCGACTAACTTCTAAAAAGGATTCTCGATTATCCGACACCGAGCAGTTTTGCAGGCGCAGGAAATATCCCAGGTGGCACTGAAGTAAGATACCGTCCACCTTCTGCTATTCTGGGAACACCCTTTATCCCCAGGGGCCAATACAAGCCTGGCTGGTCACACTGCACGTTGCACAAACAGAGGGCCGGGTTCTGGAGGGGGCACAGCCCGGCTCGCATCCCGTCCCGGGCCGGCAGCAGGGGCGCTGCGGGAGCGCGGGGGTCTGCGGGTGGCGCCGTGGCGCTGGGCCGGGGCCAAGGATGAGATCAGCGGCCCCGCCGGGTGTTGCCGGCAGGTTGCATCAGACGCCGCGCGGGGCCGCCGGCCGCGCCGCGGGCCGCGCGGGGCCTTCCCGGCAAGCCGGCCGCCCAGGGCCGGGCCGGGTCTCCTCGGGCAGGGGCCGCGCCCACGCGAGCGGTCGGCGGCGCCGCGGCCTCCTCCTCCTCCCTCAGCCCGCCCGCGGCCTCCTTACCTGCGCCTCCAGCCCGCCCGCCCCCAAGAGGCCTCCACTCCCAGCGGCCCCGCACGGCGCGGCCCGACCCAGGCCTCGCGGCCCGCGGGTCAGCGAGGAGGAGCGACGGTTACGAAACCGGCAGCCTCCGCCCGTTCCGCCGCCGCCGCCGCCGCCGCCGCCACCGCCACCGGGTTCCCCTCCTCGCCGCGGCCGCGCGCGCGAGGCCGCGACCGCCGCCGCCATAACCAATGGGAGCGCCGGCTTGCGGGGGACGCGCCCTCCCTCCGCGACGGACAGCGCCACCAGCCAATCGCGGGCGGCCTGGCCGCGGGAGGCGGGCACGTGGTGGAGGCGTAGCCCACTGCGCGGTGGGGCGGGCGCGGCGGGAGTTAACGACTGGGGTTCCCCGGCCTATCGCGCGGGGCGGCACCCCAGCTGTAGGCGACCCGCTGCAAGATAAGTTCTGTGAAAGTTGGAGGCATTGGAGAACCGTAGCCTCGTGAGGGCAAACCTGTCTTTGGAAAACACAATTTGCTGAGGTGATGTTTTGAACCATCGATTTCTGTTTTGGTTTCACCACGTCCTCGGGGAGCCCCGCCTCGGAGTCGCTGCCGGGGACATTTTCCCGGAACGGCCTACCAGACTCGCCTCCCGGGACGCGGGGCGCCCGACGGTCGCTTCATCGCCGACGGCCCGCGCCCCTCGGAGGGAGCCTGGAGAGAAGTCCTGGACCTCACGGCTCTGAAGGCAGCTGCAAACTTGTTGAAAGACGAAAGGGTGCAAAATTTTCCCAACGTAGGATTAGTGTTGATGTCACTGCAGACTGTGGTTACGGAGAAATGAATTTCCACGATCAATTCCCTTGTGCTGTCCTCCAGGTGAACAGATTGAGAGACGTGAACTCAAAAAAATGGATGGCAAACCAGCCTTATTTATCTAAGACGATTCACAGGAGGATCTGAAAGCGTATTAGAACTGGGAAGCAGCGCGCTGGGTGGAGGCAGACAGGTTTGATTGCTTCCTTTTTAGCAATTCTTATCGTCTAAAAACTGGAGTCTTTGAAAGAGGAAAGGTTTCTTCATCACCCAGGCCATGGCACCACCTCTCCGCATAAGACGGTTTCGAGGAATCAGTAAAGAGGTGATAAAACATTTGCGAGAAAATTAAAGATATAAAAATTAAGAGAGCTGCAACTAAAAGTGAACACTGAATACCACAGAAGCAGACTTGGTAGAATGACACAGTATCATCAAAACCAGCACGTTTCTTTCACTTTGGCCCTTAGTGTTCTGAGTTGAAATTTCTTTGATCAAGATTTTAGCACTATTAAAACTGGATTCGATTTTGTTGCTCACAGAATTATAATTTTACCCTCACCATGTCCTAATCACTTTAAAAATTGTATAGGAAAATAAAACCACATATATGTATGTTCATTTATCCCCTGGTTTGCTAACCACTCTGCCAAGCTGCTCCAGCATTCTCTGTGTCTTTCTGGGCAGGCCTCTTCCACACTCAGCGGATTAGTCAATGCCAAGAAGACTAGAGTATTTATTTCCTCTGCAGCTGGTAGCTGGTAATTCTGTCTTCTCAGTTTACAAATATTTATTTGGTGCCAACTATGTGCTAAGCTGTGGGGAATCAGCAACAAACAAGACAAGCAGTCCCTGTCCACATGGAGCTTACACTTAGAGGCAGGGAAACAGACATTCAGTAACCACACAATTTTCTAATTACCATTTTCACAGCTATTACAAGAAGGAAGTACAAGATGCTGCGAGAGATTATAAGAAGGGAATCAAACCTGGTCTGTGGGTTATGGAAACACTGTAAGATGAGCAGGATTTGCCTAGGTGGCACAGATGAAGTGGAGGTGCCTTCAAGTCAGAGGGACTGTCTTATCTAAAGGTCTTGAGATGGGAGAAACACCTTTCTTTGGGTGAAGCACAGTGCCCCGGAGGAGACTGATGAGATGGACAGGGCCTTGTGGCCTGAGAAGGGTTCTGATTCTTACCCTAAGAGAGATGGGAATCCTCTGAAAGACTTGCTCTCACCATAAGGAAATGAGGAGAGCCTGGTAGAGCTGTCTCTAGTTTGAGGAGATCCACCATGTTGTTTCTTGCAAGTCACAGGGACGCAAGCCACTAATAAAGAAAAATTTCCTGCATGGATCTCTGCCTCACTGATACCTGATACGTAGTCTGCAAATCCAAAGAATTTGTAAAGAAGTAGTACATTAGGGCTTCCCTGGTGGCGCAGTGGTTGAGAGTCCACCTGCCGATGCAGGGGATGCGGGTTCGTGCTCCGGTCCGGGAAGATCCCACATGCCGCGGAGCGGCTAGGCCCGTGAGCCATGGCCGCTGAGCCTGCGCTCCCGGAGCCTGTGCTCCGCAATGGGAGAGGCCACAACAGTGAGAGGCCCGCGTACCGCAAAAAAAAAAAAAAAAAAAGAAATAGTACATTAAAATCCCCTCCAAAGGACTTGAGAAGTAGGATCTCCTGCTAATTGAATAGGCTAGTTACCTGAGAACTACTACAGTTAACTACTTGGTTACCTAACAGGTATGGACTCTAGTGTCAGGCTGTTCTGTTCACAGCTTCACCTCTTACTGGTGTGTGACCTCGGGCAAATTACTTAACCTCTCTGTCATCTGCAAATGGGGAGAACAGTGTCTATCCAGTAGAATTGTTGTGAGGATTAAGGAGTTGATAAAAGTTAGGGCCCTAGAACACTGCCTTACTGATACATGGTAGGAGCTCAAAAGTATTAGCTGTTATTACCATGATGCTCATACATGAATTATAAACAAATTATATCCATAGAATTGTAATAGACTAAAATACACTTCAAAACAAAGTCATGCTGTGCTTAATATTGCTTTGATGATTCAGGCACTGAAATATTCACAATATTGAAGGTGATGTTGACTCGTTAGGGTATTTCAAAAGGCGTTTTTTAGAATAATTCCCTTAGTTACCACATCTTATCATTTCACTTCTTTCCGCAGAGTGGAGAAAAAGTTTAGTAATTTGAAATCTCTTACTGTTTGAAAGCCAGATCAATAGATGTTTACTATGCATACTTAAGTATTTATCTTAAATGTGTCTTAAGTATTTAGGATAATACTTAAGTATCATAAATGTGTATTTGGAAAGTTTCTGAAAAATTAATATACCAAATTTACCACCTTTGACAGATCTGAACTATAGCTATATAGCATTTTGAGAATTGAGATAATGTCTGTCACAGGTTTGAGTCTCAGTAGATATGTTTTCTGGTATATTAGCAATAACAAGACAGTGATTGGCCATCATTCTGCATTGGTTAGGGCTGTTTTCATAGGAAGTAACTGAAAACCTCCCCGGGTAGGCTTAGCATAAAGAAGGATTTGGTCAGAGATTTTAGGGTATTATTCTTTCTTCACACGGCCACTAACAGCCTCAGTGTTCACAGCTTTGATCACTAAAGAAAGGCCAACTCACCTTTTAAGTTCCTGTTACAAAAGTCCTAGGCAAGGGCTCTGGGGTTGGTCCAGCTGGATCAAGTGCTCTTCTCTGGAATGATCAAATGGCCAGGACCAGATCACAGTGTACTAACATGGCAGCTATGGATGGGATGGCAGAGGCACTTTCCAGAGGAAAAGGGAGTGCTGAGCAGACGAATCCATCAATATCCACTTCAAACACCAGCTCACACCGTGGTCACTCTGACGGAGCCTTAATCACTCTGGTTGTCTGATCTGTTCTTTCCTGTATCATATGATTCTCCATCCTTGAGGGCAAAATTTAAACCTCCAATTTTACCTTTGGAAGCACTATTTAGAATCATAACAGCTAAGATGCTAAACGGTTGTCTTAGGACATCCCCAAATTTCATAAGCAGGTCCTATATGTGAAGAGAAAAATCTGACATAGTTTAAACTTGAATGGGTGGCAAATAGGGTGAATGTCCATTATAAAGCACTTTTCCACGTGTCAGATTTCATTATTTTGTGAGTTAAGACATGTCACCTGTACATTTAAGGGTAGTACATGTCATCTGTGCACACAGGATCGGTGTGTACTGTGGTGTGTACCTTGTGAGCACATGAAGCTAGGTACAGACTGTCTGCACACATGAGGAGAGCTGCATGCATCTGTGCTCATAAGAGTGGCGTGACATCTGTACATATCAGGAGGGGTAATCCGTACCATGTTGTGGGCCTAGGAGGGTCTTATTCTTATATCGTCACCCCACTGAATAAGCAATGATTACCTGTTACATATTGATTGTAATGCAAGTTATTCCAGTGCCTGTGAAGCACAAAACTGAAGATAAACAGAGGGTTTTTTGGTTTGTCTATTTGTGACATATGTGATACCAGTCTCCATCATAGCGGTGTGATGGGTTTTGGAGACAGAGCAAGGTGATGCTGGCTAGCATTTACCTAGCTAAACCTCTGTTCCCCATCTGTAGAGAGGGTTAACAGTAAATTCCTCATAGAATTGTTATGAGGATCAAGTAAGCTGACATGAAAAGAAGCTAACATAGTGCCTGGCACATAGCAAGCACAAAATAATCTGTCCATCCAAAAAGAATTTGCTACCTAGGACCCTGTTCTTGGTTTCTAATAACATTCTCCAGTAATAGCAACTGGGCTTCTTGGAGAAATGGCTGATTCTAGGAGTGACACAGGAAATACACAAGATGAACCTGGAGCATCTTGCAATGCCGGAAAGTAATGAAGCACTCAAAAAGCAAAACAATGAGGGTATGTGTCTTAGCTCAGGCTGCCACACTGAGTGGCTTAAACAACAGAGATTTCTTTCTCAAAGTTCTGGAGGCTGTAAAGTCCAAGATCAAAGTGCCAACAAGGTAGATTTTATTCCAAGGCCTCTTCTCTTGGTATGTAGGCAGCCACCATCTCACTGTGTGCTCATGTGATCTTTGTGTGGATGCTGGGAGAGAGAGAAACATGCTCTCCAGTGTCTCTTCTTATAAAGGCACTAATTCCATTATAAGAGGGTCCTCATGAGCTCATCTAACCCTAATTACTGCCCAAATGCCCATCTCTAAATACCAACATGTTTGGGATTAGGGGTTCAACATATGAATGTGGCAGGGGAAGGGTAAGACACAAACATTCAGTCCAAAATACCGTGTCAAAGGGGAACAGGTAGCAAATGGAAGAGCCCCTAATGCCCAAAAGAGTCCTAATACCAATTTGAGTGGAAGACAGCTAATGTAGTATTGAATTATAACCCAGAGTATAAAAGAAATACCCAAGAGTCCATGTTGATGTAAATAAATAAATGTTGGAGAAGAGATGAGTCTCCCATGCAGAAGAATTCCAAATAATTTATGTAGATGCTCTGCCCTCAGATGGGGGAGAGTAATTCTTCACTCCTTATGTTTGGGCTGCACATAGTGACTTCCTTATGAAGAGCAGAGTATGAAAGGGAAACATAAAGAGAAACTTTATAGTGGAGAATCCTGACAAACACTACCTCAGCCAGGTGATCAAGGTCAACATCAATTAGACATAAGCCATGTTGCTATAATGAGATGAAAATGGCACTTGACCTCCCAAGAACTCATGGTAGTCTAACTATGAGAAAAACACCATACACATTCCAATAGAAGGGCATTCTACAAAGTATTATCTGACCAGCACACCTCAAAACTGTCAAGGTCATCAAAAACAAGGAAAGTCAGAGGAAGTCTGGAGAATCCTAAGGGGACATGACAACCAAATGTAATATGGTATCCTGGGTGGGATCCTATAACAGAAAAAGGACATTGGGTAAAAACTAAGGAAATACAAATAAAGTATGGACTTTATTTGATATTGTATCAAATTTATCAGTCCCCCTTCTAGCGTCCCCTCAGCCTTGGCCAGCACGTCTCCTAGTCTAAGAAACTTACCTGTTGGGGTAAACTTCACCCTTCATTTCCATGTCCTTTTAAGGCTTTGGCCGCTGCTCTTGTCCATTTACCATCAAGACTGGCAGGGGATTAGTCACGCAAAGGAAACACTGGACAAATAAATCAGAAACTAATGATATTGGTTACCTATGAGGGGTGGATGGGACTGAGATAGAAAGAATGGGAGAGTGGGAAGCGGGTAGGAGAGATGATGGAGTGAGTGATACCTCTGTGAGTATACCTTTGTGTATATCTCTGACTCTGAGAACTGTGGTGAGGTTTCACAAACCCCAGAAACAAATAGTTAACACCAACCAGGATGTGGGAGGAACCCAAAATGAAATATTGTACAAACAGTAACCAATAACCTAACTGTACTACAAATGAACAACACAACCACACTGTGGTGAAGGGACTTCCTTGGTGGTCCAGTGGTTAAGACTCCATGCTCCCAATGCAGGGGGGCCGGGTTTGATCCCTGGTCAGGGAACTAGATCCCACATGCATACTTCAACTAAGATCCCACATGCCGCAACTAAAGATCCCACATACGGCAATGAAGATCCCGTGTGCGGCAACAAAGACCGGCGCCGCCAAATAAATAAATTAATATTAAAAGAAAGAAAGAAAGGAACTAACCTGGGTAGCTTCAGAACACAGTATTTTGATTGGATAGGCGAAATACAAAAAGAACTGTACACCGATGATATGCACTAGTTACTAAGTTTTTCAAAGGGGTATTGGTTAGCAATTCCGAAACTATTTTACGTATATGTTAGGACTGATCAATTAAGTAAATACATTTGGATAATGAGACCAGGTTTCTCACTTTGGAGAAAGGAGTTACAAATAAAAAAAGAGCAAGACTAGAATGAACCCTGTGGTGTTGGATTGGAATCAGAGGCTATAGAATGAATTCATGATTTGTAGTATATTCATAGATTGATAGATATAGAAATAAATACAGATGTGTGTGTAGGTGTGTGTGTGTGAGAGAGAATATATATGTTCTCTCTATGTGTTCTCTAGGTTTGTCCACTGAGAGGGCCTAAAAGCAATGACACCCCAGTAGCAATGATCCTACCTAGAGACCAAATCATGGTTTCTAAATAGCTTTCTTTAATGAGAGGAACTAGGGCTCATTGGAGAAGTAGTTGATTCCAGAGTTGGGCAGGGAAAAGACAAGAAGAATCTGGCATACCTTGTGGTGCCAGGAAGTAAAGAAATGCTCAAAAAAAAAATGGTAGGAGTATATCAAAAGAACATATGTGTTAATTTGAAGAAGTTCCCAATGACCAAATCTGGTACAATTTGATTAACAAAATAAATAATAATAATAGCTTATAGTTCACAGAATAAAATAAATATCTATTACTTTATACTGATATAAATAATTAAATAAATGGCAGAGAAGAAACAGCTCTTCCTTACCTCAAATCCCAATTAATAAATGTTGAAAGAATGGCTGAAGCAGCAAGTCACCATTAGATAAGCACAGCAGTATAATTGTTGCAGGCACGAATCATCAATTAATGTTAAAACCAATGGGTGAAAGTATAATGAGAAACAAAATATCTATATATTCTCAAAGTATCTTCTCACAAGATACTTACTAATTACAATGGGAAAAAATAACTTCCAGAAACCTGGAAGATTACCACCAAGTAATCAAAGTTAACTTCAGCAGGACTAAGACACATTGACATCATGAACCCCTGTTATGAGGCACTGAGAAATGCATTCCTGTGAAAATGCATAAATAACCTCAATCCAATCATGAGAAAATTTCAGACAGATGCAAATTGAAGGACTTTCTATGAAACAACTGACCAGTACTCTTCAAAAATGTCAAGGTCGTGAAAGACAAAGAAAAGCCGAGAAATTGTCCCAGGTTGGAGGAGACTAAGGAGACATGACAACCAAATGCAACACGGGATGCTGCATTGGATTCTGGACTAGCAAAAGGACTTTAGTGGGATAACTGGAGAAAATCTGATTGAGTGTTGGGAGTGGAAGCAGCCATTGTGTAAAGAGACAGGCACCCCTCCCTCACCCCGCTGAACCACCCATTGTGTTCTAGGCAGATACCAATGGTTATCATGGCCAGAGAGGAGCCAAAGGCCAGCAGGAGGTAAGGCTCCCCAAGTACACAGGACAGTAAGAAAAATTTCCCTGATTAGCACTCAAGCCCTGATAGCCCAAGGTTATCACAGATGTTGGCAAGTTGCTCCCCTACAGGATAGAAACCTGCCACACGGAGGTTACATAAAATTGACTTCCAAATCAAAAAAGACAAAGAAAACAATTCATAGAGTTGAGCACGTAAATACTTGAAACTTTTGGATATAAAAATACACCATAAATAAAATAGGTAACAAATGAGAAACTGGAGAAATATTTGGAACATATAATAAATTTCCTTATCATACAAGTAACTTTTAAAAATCAATAATCAATATACAGGAATATTACTCAGCCATAAAATGGAACAAAATTGGGTCATTTGTAGAGACGTGGACGGACCGAGAGAATGTCATTCAGAGTGAAGTAAGCCAGAAAGAAAAAAACAAATATCGTATATTAACGCATATATGTGGAACCTAGAAAAATGGTACAGATGAACCGGTTTGCAAGGCAGAAACAGAGACACAGATGTAGAGAACTAACGTATGGACACCAAGGGGGAGAGCGGGGAGGCAGGGTGGTGGTGGTGGTATGAATTGGTGGTGGAGATTGGAATGGACATATATACACTAATATGTATAAAATCGATAACTAATAACCTGCTGTATAAAAAAATAAAATAAAATTCAAAAAATCAATAATCAAAAGATGAACACCACAATATAAAGAAGGGCAAGGGACATGGACAAGAATTTCACAAAGAAACACTAATGGACAGAGACTTGAAAAATAAATTACCTTATTATCATCAAACAAATGCAATTAAATCAACAAGATAGCAAATTTTGTCTTTGATTATAAATCACCAAAAAGAATGTTAATAAATGATGTTAGCGAGAAGGTAAGGAAATTGGCACTTCACATACGGTCAGTGGGAAGGTAGTTTGGTAAAACCTTTCTGGAAGGCCACCTGCAATTTGCAATAAAAACCCTAGAAGTGTGTGGTGTACCCTTTGACATGGCCATTCCAATTCAGTCATTTATTCTAAGAAGATCATCATACATGCATGCAAAAATACAAGGAAGTATATTACATAATGTTTACAATAGCAGAGAAAGAGAGAGATTTCATCTAAATGTCCATTCGGATGAGCCCCAACGAGTGATGACCCATTTCTCAAAATCAGCAAGAAGGAATGAAGGTGATGTTTGGAAGAAAAGATATGCCTAACATAGGTAATTGCCTTAAAGTAACAGGATTATATCTGGGACTATTATTGGATTTTTTTGGTCACCTTTCTTTCGTCTTCTTATACCTTGAGGAACTAAATGCCTATTTGCATGGATTGCACTGTAATTTGACCATTAGGGCAGAGAACTCTATCCATCCCACCTGATCTCAGGTGTTGATTAAAAATGTACTCCTCTGGGCTGTCTGGTATTTGAACAAAACCAAGATTAATGACTTGTGTTCTTTCTTTCAAAAAGATATACACACAGCTTTGGAATATATATATAATATATATATTCTAAATGAATGTTCATTCATTAATATATTCATGACTCTCAAGATTTTTATACTTCTAAGTTTAAAAATTGACTTACAAAGATCAGTCTTATTAGATTCACTCTTCTGTATAAATTAGACTGATACCAAATCTTACATAAGTGTTTCTTATTTTTAATGAGGATTTATACAGTGAAATACATATTAAAATGTATACATTTTAATGATGAGTTTCTTATTAGAAAAAGTGTGAATAACTTTTAGTAGTAACAAAAGCTTACATATAATAAAACTCTTTTTATTTCTATAAAGCATATATTTACATATATTATCTAGAATTTGAATGTTGTAGGTTCAGAAACTTGTGAAAAAACAGAATTATAAATACTGTAGAAAATCATAAAAAATCACTGATGTATGGAGGCAACACAAACGTCCATCAGTGGATGAATGGACAAACAAAAAGTGGTATATACATGCAATGGAATACTAGACAGCCTCAAAACGGAAGGAAATACTCTAACTTGCTACATGCATGAACCTTTTCTTAATTAACATTTTTTTAAAAAATTTTTATACAATTTTTTTTTTTTTTTTTTTTTTTTTTTTTTTTT